>NC_057811.1:244975152-245104060 GCF_018294505.1 Triticum aestivum | reverse complement strand
ACACTTTCAGTCGGCGGGCCAGAGAGGCATATATCTCACCAAGATGGATCGTAAAACGAAACAAGAATAATCCACCTTAGTCGTACAACCTCTCTCTTGTTGTTGGTCAAAGTGATGGCCGTCCATGCGACCCCGGAGATGGGCTAGCTCGCCAATAATCAAGCAAGTAGCTAGTCCTCGAAGACAACCACTGCATGCGTGTGGCCCAAATATGTATGGAGAGGTGTGTTTTTGAGTAACAATGGAACAACTTTGATGTGGCACTGTGATTTCAAACTAGAAATCCCCACACTGAGTGAGGGTTAGGTTGACGATGCATGTGTATGTTACACCACACTTCAAGCCAACGATGGGGATTCATGCATGCATGCGTGCATAGTATATGCGCTCAAACTTAATTAGGTCTGAATCTCACCATGACCTATACTACGATAACACGAACCAGATGAAGAATCCGCCATGGAAACCTATCTTCTTGTTGGTCGAGGTGGGCCCACGAATATATAGGCTTGTCGCCGATAACCACGTGAGGGAGTGTATCGTTCGAAGGCAACCACTACATGCATATGTATGGAGGTGATGCGTGCATGCATGTTTGAATACACAACATTGATGTGGCGCGTGTGTCAAAAATCGTACACTAGCTCCCCACACAAAGCGATATCGGTTCATGATGTGTCATTGTACTAGCCACTTCGACTCGATGGGAGGGATTCATGTGTACACATGCTTGTGTGTGTGCTCAAACTGTATCATGCATGTCATCCCAGAGAAAAAATAATAATCCCCTCCTAAGTCAAATTAACCTATCTTGTTGTCAGGCAAAAAGTAGTGATGGACCAAGCGGGCCCACAGATGGAAGGCATCGATATCGCTGATAACCGCTTAAGTGGGTGCGAGACGACAACCACCACCGCTTTGCATGTGGGCCAAACATATATATGTTGAATACCCAAAATGCACTACTTTGATGTGCCATATGCCTCAAAAACCGTAAACCATGCACCCACACAGAGTGAGGTTCATATCAAGCGTACTACATATGATGGTCCCCTTCCCCCCTCTTCACCGCATACTATATGCTCCTGCCGTAATATATGTACAACCCAAAAGAATCCTCATCGATGGTGAAATTAATTAACCTCTCCCAATGTAGGTCAAAGTGATGCATGCATGCATCGACGATGGCCTCGTGGGCCCACAGATGGAAGCATCACACGTGAGTGTCCTAGCAAGGATATGCATGTGGCCCAAAAAGGTGTTGTGAGATGTTTGAATAACCAATTTCACAATTTTGATGTGGCACGTGCCTCGGTAAACAAAAAGTCCCAACACTGAGTGAGGTGTACTTGTTCACGGACGCGTACATATAGTATGTAAGCTAGTCCCCTCCCACCTCTTCGACGTGTACTATATACCACCATAACACAAACAAAAAAGATTCTACCTTGCTGGTCAAATTAACCTCACTGCCGGCTGTTCGTCAAAGTGATGGACGACGACATCGCGAGCCCACAGAAAGCGTCACACGTGAGTATCGAGCGTCATGTAGGAAAACCAACGACTGCATGTGGCCAAAACATTTATGTATGAAAGGGTTGTGTAATGTTTTAAATAACGATTTCACGACTCTGATGTGGCACCGGCCTGCCTAACAAAACGGCCAACCCATACGGTGGCTCACAACTCGTAGTGTACTGTGAGCCACCCGCCACCCCCAGACGCACACACCCAGACCCACACACACCGTGAATCCACCACAACTATGATGCATGTTAAATTAATTATCCCGCGGTGAACATACATGTTACCAAAGGAGGGACGTTTTAATTTCAAAAAAATCACAGAGATCACTAAGACGTTTTAGTACATTGATTGATTGATTTCTACGGGTATAATGTGTGCAAAAATCAAATTTGAGCTACATGCACACGTGACAGTGCACGTAAATGGATTGCAAAAACACATGTGTCTCACTGGGTGCGTGTGTTACTCCCCATGCAACAAATTTCAAACATTGAGAATCTTGATTTTTCAATTCTAGTACATCCAGAACTTATTTGAAGTTTATGAAACTTATCGTGTTGTCATATGGACACCAATACAAAGTGGCATTGTACTTTTTTTGTCAAATTTGAGACCACTTTTGATGTAATCTTTATCTAATTACAGATGGGAGATTATTAATAATTGGGAACCTATATCCCAAATAGATTATTTATTCGAACCATGAGCGTTAGACGAACAATGGATATATGCCATGCTTCAGTTAAGCAATAAAGCGGCATCATTAATCATCCAAATAGAAAAACAATATACGTGCCGCCGCGCGACCCGTGTGGCGTGCGAGCAGGCATGAGTTGACGGGACGCATGCGAGCAGTCCGCCGTGGAGGCAGACGGGGAGGCGTGCGTGCAGGTGTGTAAATTGGTGGAGGCGTGCTTGCTGCGCAGTGTCATCGGGAGGCATGCGAGTAGTTGTGTGAAACTTTGGTAGGCATGCCAGCAGTCTGGTGCGCAGGCTCACCGGGAGGCGAGCCATCGGTTTAACCGTCACCCACCTCTCTCCCACAACTCCCACTACTCCATATTAATGGTGCGCCCGACTGGCCGCACCCCCATCCTCGCTACGCACACACAATCCTCTCTCTTCGCTTGCATCCTCGACGCCGCTCTTAGTCCTCAATGCCGTCAGTGTATGAGGATGCCGCCAAAGCACCCCATCAGAGTGAGTGGCATCGCCGGGGCTACTAAAGCACCGGAGCACGGCGTGGAGATGGAGACAGATGTTGCCGTCACCCGGCGAGTTATCGCTGCACCCTGATGTCGTCGACGGCGTCGAGCTTCCACAGCCGGAGGCGGAGTTCCACACCGACTACGACAACCACTCCGACGACGACTCCGACAACCACTCCGGCGATGACTCCAACCACCACTCCGGCGATGACTCCGACGACCACTCCAGCGACGACTCCGACGACGATGGACAGCTAGTTAGTCATCTATACCCATTTATGTGTCAAATAGATCATATAGTTTCTCTGGTTACTCCTGCCTCCCCCTTTTTGGAATAGAAATCCTATGGTTATGTTCTCCCAATCCATGAAATCTAAGTAAGTTTCGTTAGATCCGTGTAGTGTATTGATTGTTTGAATGGTACAGGTGATAAGTGATTAATTGTTTCATCTGTGCAAATGATTTCTACTAGTAATCTGACTAGGATTAGTGTTCGTGCTAATAATTCCTAGCCAGGACTTGACAATTGATTTTGAATGACCTACATATGTCTGCGCCCGTGATGATGGGAAAAATGGCAGGCGTGAGACACGCTCCCACGTCGTTGATACAGAGTGAAATTTAAATGCATAAAATAAAATAGAATCAAACATTGCAGGTACATTATTTCTAGAACTCTTACATTTCCATAAAAATTCTGTTAATTACATCTCCGAAGAGAAAACCCCTGATTAAGAATTCCAACATATCTATTACATAGGATTGCATCACATTCCTATTACAACATACTACAGGAGAAATCCTCCTCACGGTCAACGACGAACTCCTTCTTGGTGAGCTTGAAGTTTGGTTCCATGCAAGTACTCCTCTATGATTTTATGTGTGATGTTTGGGAATATATTTTCCTAGCATGCAACAATTTGTGTGCGTTCAACCTCATTTATATGCGGAATGCAGGTTGATTTTGGCTAGGCATAGTTTTATCCTACGGTTAGCATATAGGATATGTATATATTTTTCTTTGGGAATTGTATATGACATCTTTGGTTTTGGTGGCATGGATACATATGTGACATGCCAATTTAATAAGTTTTGCATCATCACATTACTACTATCACCGCGCGACACTAATATGGTGCCCATGTGTAGCGTAATGGACCGAAGCTTTCTGAAACAATTTTGATGCTTTTTATGGTGCATATGATATGTGCCATATTTTGTTGACTTTGACTTCACACGGTATCAATACTAACCACGCGGTGCAATGATATGACACACACGTATAGCTTGACCGGAATGGAGTTTGTTTATCATATTTTTTCACTTGTATTACTACTAACACCGCGTAGCATTAAGATAATGCCCGCGTGTAGTGTAACCAGGTAAGATTGGTTTTTTCTTCTTGCTTGTATTATCACCGACATAGCACAATATGCTTGTAGTGTAACCAAACAGAAGTACATATCGATTTATGTTTTGCGTGGACATGATGAAGTTAACTAGGCAGATGGCATGCAAATATTATCATTTTTGGTCTTTGCCTCGTGATTACATAACTAGCATCACGTGATGCAACAACGACTCATGCATTAAGGGATCTGGACAGACTATAACTTATATGGAAGAAATATGTCTGAATTTCCAACAAACATAGGACTTTATGAAATCAACTCAATATGAGTTTTTTTTCTATTTTTATCCTCGATTTGTATCAACATGGGATGCAAGATCACCATGAGACCAAACCAAGATGGACATATTTTCTTCTTGAATTGTATCAACATGGGATGCAAAATCGCCATGAGACCAAAAAAAGATGAGCATAATTTGTGGTCTTGACTTGTATCAGCATGGAGGTGCAAGATCACCATGAGACCAAAACAAGATGAACATGATTTTTATTTTTAAATTGTATCAACATGGGATGCAGGATCACCGTGAGACGAAACCAAGAAGGATTTCACTTGTTCTCGAGTTATATCAACATGGAGATGGAAGATCACCATGTGGCCAAAACGAGACAGATATAATCTGTTCTTTAGTTGCATCAACATGGAGATGCAAGAGACCAAAACAAGCAGAATTTTGATTGGGAAGCACTGAACATATATGAGGTGTACCGGGAAACTAAAGCATCATCGATGAATATATTTTAGTCTTGAATTGTATCAACATGGGATGCAAAATCGCCATGAGACCAAAACAAGAGTGACTTAATTTAATCTTGGTTTGTATCAACAAGGGGTACTAGATCCCATGAGACCAAACAAGATATGCTATATCGAACAACATAGAACACCACTACTATTTGAGACATATAATGCAATATGAACACATCAAGGGAGCAAGAAGGTAGCCATAAATTCTCACCTTGCCTTGGGTTTCCTCCTGTACGTGTGAAGTGGTGATGTAGATGAGCAACGCTGGCGTTTAGCAGCTTGTGGGCGGTGCAGATGATGAGCAGTGCGGCTGGCGACGTACGTAGACGACGGCGAGCGGACGGCCGGTGACGACGGTGAGCAGACGGAACGAGACGGACGGCCGGCGAGCGGACGGACGGCCGGCGGCGACGACGGCGAGCGAACGGAACGGCCGACGACGAAGCTAGCGGGGTTGTAACGTATGTATGTGCGTGTGAGTGATGGACTGGATGAATGATGAGCGAGCAATGTATGGATCGATGATGAGTGAGGAACCTTGGCAACGTTGTTCTAGCTGGTATTTATAGGAGAGGAGAGAGCAGGCGAGGCCTTCGGCTGGACGCGCTCACGTCTTGTAATCATGGGATCGTGGGGGTTTGCCCACGTTCTAGTTTAATCATGCAGGAAACTTGGCCGAGTGGATTTCTTCTATACAATCAGTTTTTTTAATGGGCTTTGAGAGTTTACTTGGATGGGCCCAGCTGACTATAATACGTTTAATGCATGCAGGCCATACATGTTGTGGCCATGAGCCGGCTAATTACTTAAGCTTTTAATCTTGCCGCATAATTAATCCTTGCATAACACATGCATGCACATAGCTCAGACTTGCACCATACATGTACGTAGCCATATGTATGACTGGGCTAGCTAGGCCAAATTAATTATTGTGACACAGGACAAC
Organism: Triticum aestivum; assembly: GCF_018294505.1. Classification (NCBI taxonomy): domain Eukaryota; kingdom Viridiplantae; phylum Streptophyta; class Magnoliopsida; order Poales; family Poaceae; genus Triticum; species Triticum aestivum. The sequence continues at coordinate 245,098,220 of NC_057811.1, read as the reverse complement.
ATTTTTGGTTGATAATTATACGATGGCTTGACATTTTCTTTACGCATCATTGCGTGTTATATTATTTTACGCGAACATTATCGTTACATTTTTCTTAGTGGTGACAGAGTAATGCTTGTAAATATGATAAAATATTTTGGCAATATTAGCGTCGTCTATGAAACTTTGAATTTGTGCCAACATCGGAATTTCGCCATTGATAATGGCATATGTGTATGAAAGTCATATGTCCTCTAATTTAGATGGCGATATGGCTCATTTTCTTCCCCCTTTTTTTTGGGTCTACCATTTTATCATGGTATTTTTATCCGTGTATTCGGCAAATCACCCTTTTTGGTTTTATCATTTTATGTAAATGGTTCAATTTGAATAATATCATAGCACTGTATTTTACTTTTGCCCAAAATCGGTGCCAACAGCCCGCTCTTATTCTACCACGACTGAAGCACCTCGAGCTCGTCGTTGTCTGCCTCTCAAAGGGTGACATGGAGCGCCTGCTCCGTGGCTGTACTGCACTCGAGTACCTTCGTCTTCAGGCGATCAATAGGTTGAGTACCTTCCACATCACCTCCATGACTCTTCGGACTATTTATGTGTGTTGCTGGTGCGGCAGGAAGACATCACAAGATGTGTACCACGGTATGGTCATCCAGGACACACCTGCACTTGAGAGATTACTTGTAGTTGATCAAGAAGATCCAACAAGAATCAATGTCATTTCTGCGCCAAAATTGACAGTGGTGGGCTACTCGTCTGACAAATGCTCCGAACTTGTTATTGGATCCACACTCGTTCAGGTACAACAACCGCCTTCTACCTCTCCTTCTACAAATTAACATTATTTCTAATTTTGAAGATGTTTGTTCGTCTGTCATTCAGAAAATGATTTCAACAAGCTTGACCCCGAATCTGCGCAAAGTGAAGGTCTTGGCACTAGAATCTATCGGGCCCGACCTGGAGCAAGTTGTGAGTTTCCGGAGATGCTTTCCGTGCCTGGAGAAGCTATATATCGAGGTGATGTTCCTGTCCTGTGAAATGTTAACCATAAGGCAGTTCAATTTGTGACACCTTTTTCCATGTTTACAATGATAATGCACTACGATTTCTGAAGGTTCTTTTGGAGGTTTTCAGTACATACATGTCCCCCCATATTGGTTGCTTGATCCATATGGTTACAATCAATAAGCATTTCTCCTTTGGATTCATCTGTACTAGTTTTCTTAGGGAACTTTTCATCCACTCCAACCTCTTGTGAAGAAGGCTACATTTTTCTAGAATGTAATCAAATGCCCATGTTAATCATGTCAGATCAAAGATGACATGTTAGTGCATTTTACAAATCCTGCAAACCAAATAGCTAGGCCGCTAGTAATATGTTCAAAACTGCATGTGGGCACTAAGACGTTTTCTTCTTCTGCAGATAAGATTAGGCCCAGTGGTGGATAATGTGATACAATATAACAATCACGTCGAATGCCTAGATCTGCATCTCTCAGAAATTACTTTGAACTCCTACCGAGGGACCTTACCGGAGATTATATTCGCCAGGTTCTTTGTTCTTAGAGGAAGGATGCTGAAGGAAATGAGGTTTGCCCTATATTTATTTCGCAAAAATGAATGGTTTGTTGATCAGCACCGGCGCCTGCGGTAGAATGGAGTAGGCTCCAAAAATGCTGAATTTCATTTTGGAACTTCAGATGACAGAGTAATCGGAAGTCATCATGTCAACCCCATACATGACTTCTCAGTGGCTGACCCCTTTGCAAAAATTGTGAGGTTTCGAAGCCAGACTTAGTAGTGGTGATATTAGTTTGAACCTCTCTGATATCCATGTTCAGCGGATCAGCGCGAGCATTTGCAGCTGATGAGGTGAACTTCATTTCTATTATCAGTTTGAACCTTGTAATCTTCGAATTTGAGCCATATAACTCTGGAATTTGAACCTTGTAACATTTCGAGATTTTGTGGTACAATCGTTGAAATGGCATCGTATGAGACTTGTATATTTCTAGCAATGTTTTGACCTTAATATGGAATGGTCTTAGATTTTATTAACCATTCTCGAATCAGTTTACCTTGTCGATCTCACAGCACACGATCTGTATAGCTAACTCGACTATGATCTTCGACATTATTGCACACGGTTGGTTTCTTCCACCGTGTGCACTGTAGAGCGCAGAATTAATTATCGCACTCGAGTGTCCATCATCACCCTTCTGTGTAACTTTGAGCTCATCACCCAAGGGTAAACTTATGACCGAAGTCATTCCACACACTTCGTTTTTACAAAGGTTTTTGCCAATAAAAACCCACGATTTGTCCCTCTTCTAGCCGACCCGTGGCCAAACTAGCCAGGGGGGAAGCTTGCGCGGTAAACAGCGCGGTAGCGCGGGAACAGGCTCACCGACGATACATTTGGCGCCTCTTCGAGCCCACGCGTGCGGTGCGGTGTTGTCAAGCGTGCACTGGAATCATCCGCTATGAACACCGTGACAAGACGTGACGATTACAGGCCGACCGGCCCCCATTTATTACAGCAGCCATTTAACCTACCCTTGTGTCTCTTCAACCTTTCGATCGCGCCCCACCATTGCAAGAAGCACACCCACCACGAGAAATTCTTAGAGGGTATCCTGCACGGCTCCAATGGCGCTCTGAGCAGCTGCCGACGACGAGTTGCAGTTCACCATTTGTGCCGTGGTGGACACCCACAGAAGGTTCATGGACCTCTCGGTGGTGTACACCAATGACCCGGTCTGGGTGGAGCACTCCATCCACATCATGGAGTTGTTGCTTGCCGCGGAGAAGTACAAGGTGGTCGGGTTCGACCTCGATTACACCCGCACTCGTGCCGGGTCTCGTCCCAAGGTCGCCGTCGCCCAGATGTGCGTGCGCCACCACGTCCTCGTCTACGACTACTACTTGGCCACAAGGCCTTGCGAGCGTTTCGCCAGGTTTGTCAACAGCCCCCACTGCATGTTCGCTACGGTGGACATCACCAACAATGTAAAGGCGCTCGAGAATTCGGGCATTGCCGGCCAGAATCTTGTCGACATCCGGGGCCAATACAAGATCTGGGGCAGCAAGGAGCATGAGAAGGACTCACTGGTTCACCTCGCCCAGGCCATCATCGACCCCTACTACAGAGACATGAAGGATTCGTGCAACAAGGAAAAGTGTGCCTAGCACTCGGCCTGGATGGAGAAACTCGACAAAGCTCACGTCGTGTACGCGGCCAAGGAGGCGTACACGAGCTACGACATGTACAGGCGGATCGTTGACATGAGGAAGTTCCTCCTTCCCCAAAACGGCCAGGGATCCAGCCGGAAGCAGAGCAATGGCAAGCATCGTCACAACAATAAGTAGATGATTAGATCCTCGTTTCTCCTACTTTAGTATGCATGTAATTGCTTTCTTTGGTGTGTGGAAATGTTATGTGTGTAGTCACTTGTGTAATTGTATGCTTAATTTGGTTATGCAATGCTGTCTTTTTAAGTATATATGTTGATGCTCTGTAGATAGAGCGTAGATGTTGTGCGGACAAAGAAAATCACATCGCACACGGACTAAACGATGGAACCCGTCGCTGATGTTTTCATCAATCACTCACAATTGTATACCAGCAATCGTTTGCTCACAACACACACGGCTTGTTAGCAGTAATCGTCTGTGTTCTTATCGGTTTTCGCACATGTTTCCGATTACAGACCTGTTTGCCTCGTATCACACACATCTTGTTCATTTGAACCATTTCTGTTCTCATGTCTCAACGCAAACAGTTCATCCGAGTGAACCGCATGCCGTATATTGCACACACCTTTGATCTAGCTGACCGTTTCTTTTGTGTTGACTAATCACAAACAGTTCATCTGAGTGAACCGTATGCAGTACATCGCACACACCTTCATCTGGCTGCCCGTTTCTTTTGTTCCTCCTCATCGCAAACAGTTAATTGAGCTGAACCGTGTGCCCTGCATCGCACACACAACTAAAATCTGAACCGTGTTTGATGCATCCTCCATCGCAAATGTTTTGCACCTTTTTTGACGGTTCTTCTACACCACCGTTTGCGATTATGGCATCGCACACAGTTTCATCGAAGGGTCTCTGATCGTAGTGTCACGTTAGCAGCATCCTGCAGTAGTGATATATATATATATATATATATATATATATATTGTAAACCATTAAAAGTTTAGCGACCCTTAACTAGTTCTGTGGCAAGCTATGGTAGACACAGTTTTACATATATATATATATATATATATATATATATATATATATATATGATTTTGATCACGATGAAATGCATAGGATAAAACTTCTGGTGAAATTCCAATTTCAATCGGTTCTAATCCCATGTTCCAATATCATCCAATAGTCTATACCATGCCAATGCCTTTCCCTCCAAACATAAAGGGAACACCTTCGTCTAAAATCCGTCCCCGGATAAACCTTCAAGCTTAAACAATCCACACATCTCATCCACATAGATTAGGTGCATATCAGGATGTACCGTTCCATCCCCTGCATAAGGATTAGCTAGCAGTTTCTCTAACATACCCGAAGGAATCTCATAATAAATATTTTCAGTAGGTTCAATAGGTTGTGGGGCAACTCTCAAAGGACTATTTTCCATAGTGACAAGTGACAATAAATTTTAGCACGTAATATAAATGTTTCCTTACCAAAATCCACTTACCAAAGGCGCTTCACTCCCTGGCAATGGCGCCAGGAAAGAGTCATGATGACCCACAAGTATAGGGGATTAATCGTAGTCCTTTCGGTAAGTAAGAGTGTCGAACCCAACAAGGAGCAGAAGGAAAGGATAAGTGGTTTTTAGCAAGGTATTATCTGCAAGTACAGAGAGTAACGGTGATAGATAGTTTGTTAGAAAGATAATTTGTAACAAGTAACAAGTAGCAATAGTAACAAAGGTGCAGCAAGGTGGCCCAATCCTTTTTATAGGAAAGGACAAGCCAGAAAGTTGTCTTATATATAGCAAGGTGCTCTTGAGGACACATGGGAATTGTCGTCTAGTCACGTTCATCATGTTTAGTTGATTCGTGTTTGCTACTTTGATAATTTGCTATGTGGGTGGACCGATGCTTGGGTACTGTTCTTACTTGAACAAGCAACCCGCTTATCATTACCCCCTCTCGCAAGCATCCACAACTATGAAAGAAGAATTAAGATAAATCTAACCATAGCATGAAACATATGGATCCAAATCAGCCCCTAACGAAATAACGCATAAACTAGGGTTTATGATTTTTTCACTCTAGCAACCCATACTCTACTTATTACTCCACAATGCCTTCCCCTTGGCCCAACTATGGTGAAGTGTCATGTAGTCGACATTCACATGCCACCACTAAAGGAAGCAACAACATACATATCATCAAAATATCGAACGAATACCAACTTCACATGATTACTTATAACAAGACTTCTCCCATGTCCTCAAGAACAAAAGTGACTACTCACAAATCATATTCATGTTCAAGATTAGAGGCGCATTGAATATGCTTGAGGATCTGAACATTTAATCTTCCTCCAAATAAACCATCTAACATCAACTACAAGATGTAATCAACACTATGATACGTCTCCCTCGTATCTACTTTTCCAAACACTTTTTCTCTTGTTTTGGACTCTAATTTGCATGATTTGAATGAAACTAACCCGGACTGGCGCTGTTTTCAGCAGAACTACTATGGTGTTGTTTTAGTGCATAAATAAAAGTTCTCGGAATTGGACGAAACTTTTTGGAGAGTTTTTATGAAAAAATAAAAATATTGGAGCGAAGATCCACATGAGGGGATCCACATGAGGGGATCCACAAGTGGCCCACGAGCCACCTGGGCGCACCCTGGTTCCTTGTGGGGCCCATATGGCTCTGCTTACCCTAATCTCAATCCTATAAATTCCTATTTTCGGAGAAAAAATAAAAGAAGAAGTTTCATCATGTTTTACGATATGAAGCCGCCACCACCTCTTATTCTTCATCTAGAGGCCAAATCTGGAGTCCATTCGGGGCTCCTGAGAGGGGGATTTGTCTCCATCATCATCACTAACCCTTCTTCATCACCAATTTCATGATGCTTGCCACCAGGAGTGAGAAATTCCTTCGTAGGCTTGCTGGAGGGTGATGGGGTTGGATGAGATTCATCGTGTAATCAAGTAAATTTGTTAGGGCTTGATCTCCACACTACAAAAAAACATACACTTCTGTGATGATACGTGTTTTTCATAGTAGGTCACGTTTTCTGTCATACATGTACATCCATGACGATTTTATGACAGAATCAAGATAGTCATACATGTGTTGTCATAGAAGTGTTCCATGAGAATACCAAAATTATCATCACGGCAGTGTCCACTTCCATGACGATAAATGGCGCGTCATGGAAGTGCTTTCGTCAAGGGTAACCGACACATAGCATCCACCGTAATGGGTCGTTGTTAAGATATCGGGTTCCGTTTTGAATCCGATAACCCGTTAACAGCTCGGACCAATGGGGAGTTTCCATGTGTAAAATTCTCAATGGCCAGAGGAACCACGTGTCGGCTCACCGTTGCGACATATGTCATCCACTCATTGGACCGGAGGCGCCTATGATACGTCGACATGTGGCACGGCCCAACCGAGGCCCATTACGGTGAAAAGGCCGACCCGTTTGACTTGGTAAAAAGGTACCGGCCGGCACACGGAAAGCCTGTTAACGGCCTATTCGCATATAGCCCATTTACAACCCGCTAACTCATGGCCCGTTATGGCCTATCCGAATTGGGCCCAGTAGCGTCATCTGGGCCGTCCAATAAGGTTCCAGCCCATGTATGGCCCATGACGTCTTTCGGACCATACGAGGCCCTTTGTAACTCTGGGCCCATTAAAGGCCCGAGGTGAAACTGGCCCATAATGAACAATGTATCGCTTTGTACCCATTAACGACCCATTATTTTGCGGCCATTTCTAGCCCCGTGTTAATTTTCGGCCTTCTAAGGGTCCATTTATTCTTGGGCTCATTTCCAGAATTCAGTTACTTACGGTTTGTTACTTCATGGAGTTTTAGTCATCTTGCCCACGAGGTATGGTTCGCAAGTATCAAATGATTCATAATCAAGTGATTCCAAAAGTCCATCTGCATGGAGTTTCTTCATGCGCTTTACACCAATATGACCTAAACGGCAGTGCCACAAGTATGTTGCACTACATTATGAACTTTGCATCTTTTGGCATCAATATTATGAATATGTGTATCACTACGATCAAGATTCAATAAACCATTCGTATTGGATGTATGACTATAGAAGGTTTTATTCATGTAAACAGAACAATAATTATTCTCCGACTTAAATGAATAAACGTATTGCAATAAACATGGTCTAATCATATTCATGCTTAATGCAAACACCAAATAACATTTATTTAGGTTCAACACTAATCCCGAAGGCAGAGGGAGTGTGCGATGGTGATCATATCAACCTTGGAATCATTTCCAACACACACCGTCACCTCACTTTTAACTAGTCTCTGCAATTCCTGTTTCGAGTTACTAATCTTAGCAACTGAACCGGTATCAAATATCTAGGTGTTACTACGAATACTAGTAAAATACACATCAATAACATGTATATCAAATAGACCTTTGCTCACTTTTCCATCCTTCTTATCCGCCAAGTATTTGGGGCAGTTCCACTTCGAGTGACCATTTCCTTCGCAGTAGAAGCACTCAGTTTCAGGCTTGGGTCCGGCTTTGGGCTTCTTCACGGGAGTGGTAACTTGCTTGCCATTCTTCTTGAAGTTCCCTTTCTTCCCCTCGCCCTTCTTCTTGAAACTAGTGGTCTTGTTAACCGTCAACACTTGATGCTCTTTCTTGATTTCTACCTTCACCGATTTCAGCATCGCGAAGAGCTTGGGAATTGTTTTTGTCATCCCTTGCATATTATAGTTCATCACGAAGTTCTAGTAGCTTGGTGATAGTGACTAGAGAACTCTATCAATCACTATCTTATCTGGAAGATTAACTCCCACTTGATTCAAGCGATTGTAGTACCAGACATTCTGAGTACATGCTCACTGGCTGAGCTATTCTCCTCCATCTTGTAGGCAAAGTACTTGTCAGAGGTCTCACACCTCTCGACACGGGCATGAATCTAAAATACGAATTTTTAGCTCTTGGAACATCTCATATGCTCCGTGGTGTTCAAAACGTTTTTGATGTCCCGGTTCTAAGCCGTAAAGCATGGTGCACTAAACGATCAAGTAGTCATCATATCGAGCTTGCAAAACGTTCATAACGTCTGCATCTGCTCCGCAACAGGTTGATCACCTAGCGGTGCATCAAGGAGATAATTCTTTTGTGCATCAATGAGGATAATCCTCAGATCACGGATCCAGTCCGCATCATTGCTACTATCATCTTTCAACTTAGTTTTCTCTTGGAACATATAAAAAATATACAGGAGCTATATCGCGAGCTATTGTTCTACAACAAGGATATGCAAAACTATCAAGACTAAGTTCATGATAAATTAAGTTCAATTAATCAAATTACTTAAGAACTCCCATTTAAATAGACATCCCTCAAGTCATCTAAGTGATACGTGATCCAAATCAACTAACCCATGTTCGATCATCACGTGAGATGGGATAGTCATAAATAGTGAACATATCTATGTTGATCATATCTACTATATGATTCATGTTCGAACTTTCGGTCTCCAGTGTTCCGAGGCCATGTCTGTACATGCTAGGCTCGTCAAGTTTAACCCAAGTATTCCGCATGTGCGAAACTATCTTACACCCGTTGTATGTGAACGTAGAGTCTATCACACCCGATCATCACGTGGTGTCTCGAAACGACAAACTGTAGAAACGGTGCATACTCAGGGAGAACACTTTTACCTTGAAATTTAGTGAAGTGATCATCTTATAATGTTACCGCCGTACTAAGAAAAATAAGGTGCATAAAAGATAAACATCACATGCAATCAAAATATGTGACATGATATGGCCATCATCATCTTGTGCTTTTGATCTCCATCTCCAAAGCATGGTCATGATCTCCATCGTCACCGGCTCGACACCTTGATCTCCATCGGTGTGTCGTGGTCGTCTCGCCAACTATTGCTTCCACAACTATCGCTAACGCATAGTGATAAAGTAAAGCAATTACATGGCTTTTGCATTTCATACAATAAAGAGACAGCCATAGGGCTCCTGCCGGTTGCCGATAACTTACAAAACATGATCATCTCATACAATAACGTATATCACATCATGTCTTGACCATATCACATCACAACATACCCTGCAAAAACAAGTTAGACGTCCTCTACTTTGTTCTTGCAAGTTTTACGTGGCTCCTACGGGCTTCTAGCAAGAACCATTCTTAACTACGGCAAAAACCACAACGGTGATTCGTCATGTTTGTTGTTTTAACCTTCTTCAAGGACCGGCCGTAGTCAAATTCGATTCAACTAAAGTAGGAGAAACAGACACCCGCCTAATACGTCTCCATCGTATCTACTTTTCCAAACACTTTTGCCCCTGTTTTGGACTCTAACTTGCATGATTTGGATGGAACAAACCTGGACTGACGCTGTTTTCACCAGAATTGCCATGGTGTTATTTTTGTGCAGAAATAAAAGTTCTCGGAATGACCTGAAACTTCATGGAGAATATTTTTGGAACATATAAAAAATACTAGCGAAAGAATCAACACCAGGGGGCCCACACCCTGTCCATGAAGGTGGAGGGCGCGCCCACCCCCTGGGGCGCGCCCCCTTGCCTCGTGGGCCCCCTGAGGCTCCACCGACCTCAACTCCAACTCTACATATTCACGTTCGGGGAGAAAAAAATTAGAGAGAATGATTCATCGCATTTTACGATACGGAGCCGTCGCCAAGCCCTAATCTCTCTTGGAAGGGCTCATCTGGAGTCCGTTCGGGGCTCCGGAGAGGGGAATCCGTCCCCGTCGTCATCATCAACCTTCCTCCATCACCAATTTCATGATGCTCACCGCCCTGTGTGAGTAATCCCATCGTAGGCTTGTGTGACGCACCCGATTCAATCGTACACTAATCATGCATGCATACGTGTACGATCAAGATCAGGGACTCACGGGAAGATATCGCAACACAACTCTAAAAACATAAATAACTCATACAAGCATCATAATACAAGCTAGGGGCCTCGAGGGCTCGAATACAAGTGCTCGATCATAGACGACTCAGCGGAAGCAACAATATCTGAGAACAGACATAAGTTAAACAAGTTGCCATAAGATGGCTAGCACAAACTGGGATACATATCGAAAGAGGCACAGGCCTCCTGCCTGGGGTCTTCCTAAGCTACTCCTGGTCGTCGTCGGCATCCTGCACATAGTAGTAGGCACCTCTGGTGTAGTAGGAGTCGTCGTCGACGGTGGCGTTTAGCTCCTGGGCTCCAGCATCTGGTTGCGACAACCAGAAGAAAGGAAAGGGGGAAAAGAGGGAGAAAGCAACCGTGAGTACTCATCCAAAGTACTTGCAAGCAAGGAGCTACACTACATATGCATGTGTATATGTGTAAAGGGCCATATTAGTGGACTGAACTGCAGAATGCCAAAATAAGAGGGGGATAGCTAATCCTGTGTAACACCCCGGATGTAACTTCCCATATTTGTAACTCCAACTCTTGCCATTTTCGGCTATGCGTTATGATATTCCCTCCATGGTCGGGTTTTGTCTTTCGTTTTGCAGTTGTGCTTGGTGTCATCTTGCATTCTCATCCTCATCATGTGCATGGTGTGATTTCATACATTTTGTGTTGTTGCATGTTCCATGCATGAGTCTTGCGTCATCACCACTTCTCCTTCCTTTCCTTTATTTCTTTTGCAAGTGCACCTTTTACCTACTCCATTAATGTTCATCTTTTCCCCAATATTCAAGCATCTCGCCCTAAACCTCTCTGCAAAATGTCAGATCTTTTGAAGTTGTTTTGGTTAGGTTCTAAAATACCTCAAGTTTGAATTATATTCAAACTTGTTTTATTTTTCTACCTCTAAAAATGTCCAAGGCAATTATTTCAAATATAACAATATATCAGGAGCATGGGAATATTTTCATATTTCCCAAATCCCTCTTCTTTGTATGGCCTTTTTCATTTTGTTTTCTGTTGAGGAAATGCAAATAAAATAAAAGGCTTTCTGGGCCTCTCTTTCCCCAGCAGAGCGCAGCAGCTCTAGCTGCGGCCATCCAGCCCGCCAGCGCCTTTTTCCCCCTCTTTCTCCCTCGTCGGGCCCGCTTATCAGTGACCCACGACCTCACGCCTACCTGCTCCATGCTGCCGCCATCTCTGTTTCTGAGAGAGAGCGCACACGCCCGCGCCGTGAGCTTCACGGACGTCGAGGCCGCGCCATCTCTTCCCCTCCTTTTTAAGCCCCTGCGCCCTCCTAGGGTTTCCCTTTCCCCCCTCTCTCGCCGCCGCCACGGTAGGTCCTCGCTCGCGCCCCCATAGCCGTCGCCCGCACCATGGCCGAGGCGAGCAGGAGCTCGTCGCCGGCGTAGGAACCGCCAGCAGCGCCCCGCCTTCCTCCAGATGCCCCGGGTGATCGACGTCGTCTTCTTCCCGCTGTGAACCAAGGCCGGAGACGCCAATCCGGCTACCTCCCCGTCGTCCTCTTCCTCCCCTGCTTCGCGGACAGCAGCCCCGCCAGGTTCAGAGCTCATCCGCATCGCCGCAGGCTCATCTCCGTCGCCGTCTTCTTGTCCTAGGGTAAGGAGGTATTCCCGGCTTCCTCCCTCCTCCTTCTTAACGCTGGATGATCCCCGTAGGAGATGCTAGGATCGCGCCTTCGCCATGATCTCGATGCTCTGGCGATCTCTGAATTTTTTTGGTGTGAAGTTGCAGTAGACGCCGTTGTTGCTCGCGCTACGCCCCGCTCTAGTTCACCTAGCTGCACCACTTATGTCCGCACCACTCCACCCCTCGCATCACCCACGCCAGCGCAGCCCGCTTGCCCCGCGCTGTCCTGTTTCCTCGGCTTGCACGCGCTCGCGCTCTGCACCCCTTCATGTCGCCGCTGCACGAGCTCGTGCTCGAGATTTTGCGAGCGCGCCACTGCACCCGCACTCCCTGGCCTATCCCGCACCCCCGCCGGTGCCCCTTGGCTCCGGTGGTCGTCATCGTTGCTCGCAGGCACCGTCGGCGTCTTCTCTGCTGCAGATGAGAAGAGACCCGTACCAGCTTCAGATTACCTCAAGTAGAGCCGAGCCCCTTGCCAACCAGCATACCGACCCTAGCCCAGTGGTAGCGACCCGTCTCATCCACCCCGCAGAGCAGGGATCGAATCCCCCCAAGGGCAGTTTAAAGCCCCCTTTTTTCTCTCTTCTGGGATCGCTGTCTCTATGACAGAAGGGTCCCACCAATCAGCCTCTCAGCGCCCTCCTCCTTCTATTTTTTTCCTTACCCCCGCGTTTTCCATTTATGGCAAGTCCCCGTTTTCCATTTCGGGCAAGTCCATTTCTGGACGTTTCCAAATAAGGAAAATGTCATTTCTGTCATATTCCATTTAGGGCAGTTTCTAACTTATTGCACTTGTGATGATTTTTCTACAACAACCCAAACATATTATATATGGTTTTGGGGTAGAAAAATCCCACCAATCCAGTGGGGGCATTAGTTTCTGCATTTGAGCAAGTTCATGAACATGCCATTTTGCATCATGTTGCTGTTTTGCCTAGTATGCGTATATTCATGGAAATATGCTATGTGGTTGTTTTGCACATGGATAGCTTCATTTTCATGCCTACTACATGATAGATTTATTTCATGCCATGATATGCTAGGTAGTGAGTTAATCAAGCTTGTTAACATGCCAACATGAAACTGTTTTGCCATGTCCTGAAATTTCACCGTCTGAAACCTGTTGACGAAACTTGCTATGTTTACATGGGTGCCATCATATCTTCTGGTCCTTTTTGGCTTATGGTCAGTAAGGGACTTTTGTCATATGCATTTAGTAGATTCATTCCATGCCTTGTTTTCCTATGTTAAGTTCCTGTAGCATGTTGATTGCTTGCTCTGAACATTGCTACCTGATGCTGTTTCTGCCATGTCCAGTAATTTCACCAAGTCTGTGAACCTGTTATCTTTTGCACTTTTGCCATGCTTGTTTGAACCTGTTGTGGTGTGATCTAGCCGTAGCTCAGTGTTCATCTTTTGTCAAGCATCTCCTGTAGATTACTTCCATATGCTTTTTTACTATGTTGGGGTGCTATAGCATAGTTACTTGTTGCATTCTAAGTGCTATCATGCTGTTAATCGCAGAATCGTGTCATTCTTGTTTTGCTTGCCATTTGCAAACCGTGCATCTGTTTCCGGTGATCTTTATATCGATTTCGACCGAAATCATCTCATCTTTCCAGTGGCATACTTAGTTTGCCAAGTTAATGCCTTGTTCATCCTTTTTCTTCCGAAGCACGCATACGCATTGCATATCATGTCTCGCATATCATGCATGTAGTGCATCATGTTGCTTGTGCATTTCCCGTGATTGATTGTGGTTCCATTGCTTGTGTTCTTGCTGTGGGTAGAGCCGGGAGACGAGTTCGTGAACGAGGAACCTGTTGAGTACGCTTACGAGGATCAAGCTTTCGACAACTCTGAGAACCTTGCAGGCAAGATGACCATACCCTCGAAATCACTTCTATCTTTGTTTTGCTAGTTGTTCGTTATATTGCTATGCTGCGCTACCTACCACTTGCTATATCATGCCTCCCATATTGCCATGTCAAACCTCTAACCATCCTTCCCTAGCAAACCGTTGTTTGGCTAAGTTACCGCTTTTGCTCAGCCCTTCTTATAGCGTTGCTAGTTGCAGGTGAAGTTGAAGTTGGTTCCATGTTGGAACATGGATATTTTGGCATATCACAATATTCTCTTATTTAATTAATGCATCTATATATTTGGTAAAGGGTGGAAGGCTCGGCCTTATGCCTCGGTATTATGTTCCTTGAGTTTGCGTTCCTTACGCGGTTGGGTGATTTATGGGACCCCCTTGACAGTTCGCCTTGAATAAAACTCCTCCAGCAAGGCCCAACCTTGGTCTTACCATTTGCCACCTAAGCCTTTTCCCTTGGGTTTTGGCGAGCCCGAGGGTCATCTTTATTTTAACCCCCGGGCCAGTGCTCCTCCGAGTGTTGGTCCAAACTAGAGCACCGTGCGGGACCGTCCCTTGGCAACTTGGGTTACGTTGGTACCTGTACGCTTAGCTTATCCGGTGTGCCCTGAGAATGAGATATGTACAGCTCCTATCGAGATTTGTCGGCACAACGGGTGGTCTTGCTGGTCTTGTTTTACCATTGTCGAAATGTCTTGTAAACCGGGATTCCGAGACTGATCGGGTCTTTCTGGGAGAAGGTTTATCCTTCGTTGACCGTGAGAGCTTATGATGGGCTAACTTGGGACACCCCTGCAGGGTATTATCTTTCGAAAGCCGTGCCCGCGGTTATGAGGCAGATGGGAATTTGTTAATGTCCGGTTGTAGAGAACTTGACACTTGACTTAATTAAAATACATCAACCGTGTGTGTAGCCGTGATGGTCTCTTCTCGGCGGAGTCCGGGAAGTGAACACGGTTTGAGTTATGCATGAACGTAAGTAGTTTCAGGATCACTTCTTGATCATTCTAGCTTCGCGACTGTTGCGTTGCTTCTCTTCTCGCTCTCATTTGCGTATGTTAGCCACCATATATGCTTAGTGCTTGCTGCAGCTCCACCTCATTACACCATCCTTCCCTATAAGCTTAAATAGTCTTGATCTCGCGGGTGTGAGATTGCTGAGTCCTCGTGACCCACAGATTCTACCAAAATAGTTGCAGGTGCCGACGATGCCAGTGCAGATGACGCAACCAAGCTCAAGTGGGAGTTCGACGAGGAACGTGGTCGTTACTATGTTCCTTTTCCTGATGATCAGTAGTGGAGCCCAGTTGGGACGATCGGGGATCTAGGATTTGGGGTTATCTTATTTTCATTTGGTTTTGACCGTAGTCGGTCTATGTGTGGAGTTTGGATGATGTATGAATTAATTTATGTATTGTGTGAAGTGGCGATTGTAAGCCAACTCTCGTTATCCCATTCTTGTTCATTACATGGGATTGTGTGAAGATGACCCTTCTTGCGACAATACCTTCAATGCGGTTATGCCTCTAAGTCGTGCCTCGACACGTGAGAGATATAGCCGCATCATGGGCGTTACATCCTGTCGAAGACAACGCTTCTGGCAGCCTCCATCTTGCAGCATGTAGAAGAGATTAGATGGTAAGTTCACCAAGTAGCATCATATAGCATAATCCTACCCTGCGATCCCCTCCTCATCGCCCTGTTAAAGAGCGTTCACCGGGTTATATCTGGCACTTGGAAGGGTGTGTTTTATTAAATATCCGGTTCTAGTTTTCATAAGGTCAAGGTACAACTCCAGGTCATCCTTTTACCAAGGGACACGACTATTCGAATAGATAAACTACCCTGCAGGGGTGCACCACATTTCCCAATACGCTCGATCCCATTTGGACGGACACACTTTCCTGGGTCATGCCCGGCCTCGGAAGATCAACACGTCGCAGCCCCACCTAGGCACAACAGAGAGGTCAGCACGCCGGTCTAAATCCTATGCGCGCAGGGGTCTGGGCCCATCGCCCATTGCACACCTGCACATTGCGTACGCGGCCGGAAGTAGACCTAGCCTCCCTTATATAAGAGTAGGCGTTCCAGTCCAATCCGGCGCGGGCCGCTCAGTCGCTGACGTCACGAAGGCTTCGGCCGATACCACGACGCCAGTTGCCCATATCTTGTCCCACATGGCGGTTAGTGCGTATAAGGTCAACGACCCAACTCAGATCAAATACCAAGATCTCGTTAAGCGTGTTATTATGAAGTAACCATGGACGCCGACCAGGGCGAGGCCCACCTCTCACCTAGGCGGTCTCAACCTGCCCTATCGCTCCGACACAAAGATTTACCTAGAGGGCCGTCGGGACAAAGGTCCTTTCAGCCCTCAATCCGTGAATCACTCGCGGGTGCTCCACGAGCCGACCCAACTTTAGTCACCACATGTATCATGTATAAAGTAATAGTATATACTCGTGATCACCTCCCGAGTGATCACAGCCCGATAGTATAGCACAGCAGACGGACAAGAATGTAGGCCCACAGATGGAATACTAGCATCCTATACTATGCATGTAGGATTGCAGGTAAAGGTAACAACAGTAGTAGCAAGGACGGCTATGCATCAGGATAGGATTAACGGAAAGCAGTAACATGCTACACTACTCTAATGCAAGTAGTATAGAGAAGAATAGGCGATATCTGGTGATCAAGGGGGGGTGGCTTGCCTGGTTGCTCTGGCAAGAAGGAGGGGTCGTCAACAGCGTAGTCGGTCGGGGCACCAGCAGCGGCGTCGGTCTCGTAGTCTACCGGAGAGAAGAGGGGAAGAAACAATGAATACAATGCAAACAGATGCATAACGATGCATGACAAAGAAAACAACGGTATTAGGTGTGCCCTAACGCGGTAAGAGGTGATACCGGCGAAGGGGGGAAACATCCGGGAAAGTATCCCCGGTGTTTCGCGTTTTCGGGCAGATGAACCGGAGGGGGAAAGTTGTGTGTTTGATATGCTAGGGGTGTGTGGCGGACGAACGGGCTGCGTATTCGGATTCGTCTCGTTGTTCTCAGCAACTTTCATGTAGAAAGTATTTTCATCTGAGCTACGATTTATTTTATATGATTTTCTAAAGTTTTAAATCATTTTTAGAATTTATTTAATTAATTTAATTCAACATTATCCAGAATAGTGCATGCTGACATCATCATGACGGCAGCATGATGTCAGCATGACGTCAGCAGTCAACAGGGGGTTTGACTGGGTCAAACTGACATGTGGGCCCCACAGTCATAGACTGTTTTAGTTAGCAGGTTAATTAAACATAGTTAATTAGGTTAATTATCTAATTAGTTTAATTAAATTAATTATTATTATTATTTTAATTATTATTAATTTCTTTATTCATTTATATATATTTTTAATTCTCCTTTTCTTTTAAACGTTCTGGGCGTGGGACCCCCGTGTCATAGGCCCAGAGGGGCCTTAGCGGGCGCTGGGCTATCGGGCACAGGCGCGTGCGGACGCCAGCCCGAATGGGCGCTGCGGGCAGGAGGGCGACGGGCGCCTGGGCGGGCGCTCGCCCACAGGGATTGCGGCGGGGCGAGGCCAGTGGCCAGGGCGGCTGCGGTGGTCGGCCGGCGTGGGGAAGGCGGAGTGCGGGGTCGGCGACGAGCGGGCGCGGTGGAGGCGGCCAGCGCGGCGGTGGAGGGCACGGTCGGCAGAGGAGCAGCAGCGGGCGGCAGGAAGCGAGGCGGAGGCGAGCGCGGTAGCAGCGCGGCGGCCGGAGCAGTAGGAGACGGGTAGCAGAGCCACGACGAGGCAGCGGTGGCATGGTGAGGCCAGCGCAGGCCGGGGCAGGGGGAAGCCGGTGCATGAGGGCGGTGGCGGCGCTGAGAGAAGGCGGGCAAACATGCGCGGGCGACTGTGGGCGCGTGCCGAGATGCGCATGCGCAGGTGGCCGCAGGCAGTGGCAACGGCGGCGGACGGAGCCGGGCAGAGCAGAGCCGGGGAAACAGGGGCGGGTGGCTGGACTGACGCGTGCGGGGTAGTGCGAGCGCGGGCACTGCACGCGCACGGGCGTGGAGGGCGCGGTCGACGCGGCAGGTAAGCGGGGCAAGAGAGAGAGGAGGACCAGGGTTGCTTACGGGGGTTCGTAGGGTTCGTGGCAACGGGGCGTGAGGAGGAGGACGGAGACGGGGTGACGGAGAGGAGGCAGGCCGGCGGGAAGGTCCGGCGAGGTGCCCGCAGGCGGCGGCGAGGCGCCGGAGCGGTGATGGTGCACGGCAACGAGGCGTGGTGACGATCCCTTCCCCGATCCAGATCGGATTGGGAGGTGGGGGCTGATGAGAGGGAGTGGGGGAAGTGGGTGGTGGCTAGGGTTGGACCGGGGTGAGTGGAGTGGGGGGTTATGGGGAGTGGGGGAGGGTGGCCGGTTGGGCCGGTTAGTGGGTCGTGGCCCAGTTGGGCCAGTGGCCTGCTGGGCCGGAGCCCCGGGGGTGCTTTCTCTTTTATTTTCTTTTAGTTTTAGTTTTTGTTTTTCCTTTATTTACTTTCCTATTTTGTATTAATTAAATTTAAAATATTTAAGCATTTTCTAAACATGTGTTTTCTTTACAACAATTACCTACGTAAAATTTGGCACTAACCAAACATTTTTGTTTCAATGTTTGAAATTTTTTATTGTTTGACTTTAATTCAATTTTGAATTTGAATCGGTTTTGAACTGACCCGATATTAACTACAGTGACAGACGTGATGTGGCAACATTAGCAGGGAATTACTGTAGTCTAATTATTCGGGCGTCACAATTCTCCTCCACTACAAGAAATCTCGTCCCGAGATTTAAGAGGGGAGTAAGGGGGAAAGTTCTGGTTACGATATTCTAGCGAATCTTCTCGAAGAAGTTAATCCCTTTCGTTGATGTCTTCAATTCTTTATTCCAATGCATCATGATGAAGTTGTCGTCCTTTCTTCAGGAACTCCATCGTACTTACGAAAGGATAAAGGGGTATTACGGAAGAACGGACCGCTACAATGTTTGCTTATCTAGTAGATAACACCAGGGAAGGTGGCGGAAAGTAACTCTCGAATTGAAACTTAAGACATTATCGAGAGCAAAGGTATTATGGGAAGTTTCGAGCGGTCAGGCAATCGTTCGATGCCTGAAACAGGGCATGAAAGGGGTTCAAAGCAACGGGAATAAGTGTTGTGTCTGATACCAGAATTGATGATCTCTCGGAAGGTGGCTCGTGAATTACATACGGAGCCAAGCATGAGGAATAACTTTTAGAAACAGGGGTGTACAAGAGAGTCAGGTTTCGATCCTGTGGGTTATGGGCCCACCATGTGGGTTAAAAGTAGGAAGGGTGCTGATGTCTTCCACGATCACGTAAGCAAGGCATGTCAGTTATGCCGGTAACAACATCAGTACTAAGGGCGAGGGACGAAGAGAACCATTTTCCTGCTCGTGGAACAAGGCGGACCATTAGACAAGGTTCTCATCCATTGGTGGCTACCGGAATGTCATCAACATTAGTAACAGGGTCTTACTGACAGAGTTGTACACCGAGGTGGTTGCACCAGCAGGGAATTATTACTGCTATATCATATAGATCACAAGAAGGGTTTAAACAAACCAATGGAAAGGGAAAAGTGTCTATCAGATTTAATCAGAACAATGGAAAGAAAAATGTGTTTTAAACACATATTTCTGGGGTATATCCTTCCCAAGGATAAACAGAGCATGATATCCATGACAGGATATAACGTAGAAAACCATTTAGGTAAGGGGAGAGGATGTTCATGACATTACCCAAACAACGGTGTTTGGATAATTGAGCAAGAAACATTTAGCATTGGGCTTCAAATGTTCCTGTTGAAAATCAGAGTACCACAGACATGTTTCGGGATAGCATTGACATGTTCTTCAAGCAAAGGTCAAACTTTGGATACACAAAGGATCCATCAGGAACAACTCATAGAATAAGTCTTGCAATAGGTCCTCCAACCAGGTGTGCTAGGCATGACATCACCTTATTGGGTTATAGAAAGACCAATGTTATAACTCTTGGAAATATGTCCCAACCATCATATCTGACCGAGGTTCAGATCCGATTGGTCTCAGTATAACTCAGACTCAGGATGCCCGAGAAGAAAAGGTGCAACACAAATTAACGCAAGGACATTTTAAGATTCTCGGGAAATGAACCACGGAAGCAAGTTCTGAAACCAGAGTTCATCATTAAACCAAGGAGAGGATGAGGAGGTGGCTGATGGACTCAGCGATATATCATCGAGATTTCCAAAAAGATGGATTCCACAACTATGTGAACAAGGAGATAACATTTGTCAGATCAGATGACATAATGAGGTATGCTTGAGGAAAACATACACAATTAAACATCGGTTGAAGGGTGCACCCGAATTATGGGATTAGGTAGCATGATCAATGTTAGAATGGTGATTCAATAATCAATAGTCTAAGAATGAAATGTCGACCATTAACTTCAAAGCAATAGGGTTGCTAGAAGGAAAGAATCCAAACAACACCGTTCACTTGTTGGAATCAACACGGGGACCAAGAAAGAATGGTGATGGTGAGAAGTATCACTATACCAAGAATTTTTAAGAGGTGGAGTAATCCTCATGACATTCTTGAGATAAAAGATGGTAATACTCGAAGGTAAAGAAGAAAAATGCTAGATAGCAAGGAACTCAAGGAATAACGCAGAACACAAACAAGTTTGTGTTGGAGGGAAGGCAATAAAGTGGTCGATGATAACACAAATCATTGAGGGCAAGGGTGGTACTTGTCATAATGAATTTGATTGATATTCTGGAAGGAGTCAAAATGTTGATGATGATCACGGCAGATTTTGTCGAGAGGCTCCACAAAGATGTAATCGATCGGCGATGACATCAAGTTAAAGGAATGATGAAGCGAAAGGTTAATGGAACCAAGGGTACGACACAATACCCAAACCAAGCTTGTTATTGGAGGTAAAACGATAAGACGAGGAAGATCGACATAAGCTTAGCTCATCGTCGAAAGTTGTGCTCCGGGAATAAGTACCAGGTAGCACAATTAAAATCAGCCGATAATGATATAGCCAATCAAGCTAGGAATGACATGATCGAGTACAAACTCGTAAGTAAAGAAGATTACTAAGAGTTGTTTAATCGCGATGCGGACTCGATTCAGTTTTTCGTATTCTCGGTTGACGACAACCCAGAACCCAGGAAAATTGGAATCGGTGACAAATAACAGTTGATGAAGAACCCATAAGAAGTTATGCAATTCCATGATATTCTCAAGATACCAGAGTGTAATACTCGACGACAAATCAGTAGAGGTTGGACTGGGGTATTGCTTTGCAGAAGACAAGTGCTTAAACTTGCACGAGAAATGGTATTTAAAGTAGAACATGGCCGGAACCACAATTGCAAAGGATCAATTCACCGATACCAAAGGATATTATATCAAGGAAATAGTTATTATTACAAGAAGCTTCCATGATAGGGTCTACATCGTGTCCATGGGCATGAACACAAAGGTTCAAGGTCGACTCCCACTTCCACAATGCATAACCTTACATTGACCTCTCATCTTTCGAAAATGACATTAGTTGTGGAAAGTTTTACCTGGTGCAATACCAGATAAGTATGACCTGCGAGATCTTTCGGGTTCACACAGATTAGGGAAGGCGTTGGTTCAACCCATCGGGGCATCTTAGGAACATATACCACAAACTTCATAGTAAACATCACCAGTTCAAGAGCAGAGCATGGTTGGCCAAAATAGAGAATAAGATTTATCAATGGCATTATGTATCAGGGAAAGAACTTCTTGATATTTTTGGATACGAAGGACACTGTCGAATGATAATTCAACAAAGGACCCAACGGTCCATAACGGAGCTGATGTGTGCATCGGCGCACAACCAGAGGAAGATTCAATGCAAAGGCATTAGATTATAGAAACAACTGACTAATTCAAAGCTCAAAGGCAAAGAATCATAATTTCCAAATCAAGGGATCAGAGGCAAACACTCTGATTAAGGATGGATAAGTTGAGTAGGCTTAGGGTACAATCGACGACAATTGGATTGGTTGAGAATCAGCTCACGTTTAAAATGATGTCTTAGCTGGAAGGATAATTTTCAGGGAATAACTTATGATTGTGTGCATTCACACACATGTTGAATCAACAGGATCAGATCGTCAATCACAGGGATTTTATTGGTTATCGATAGACAAATGGAATTGTCCAGACTGCAAGCAGACAAGTATTTGGAGAGCAATAGTTGGCAGAGGATTACCGAAAGATCGGGTAGCATTTCAATGTGTCTAGTGAATCCTATGAACAACTAGTAATGAACGGTTCTTCGATAAGTGTGAAGAAACAAATCGTAGGGATATTTTCTGTGGCACGGAACCGCAAGGCAGTGGCACAAGGGATTCTTGGCACAACGACGAGTATTACAGGGTTTCTTGTAATAACAAGACCAACTGGGGATGAATGTAAGAATGGAAAGTGCATGTGGTTATCAATAAGGGTCGACGGTGGAAGGGGAATTGCAAACACGATGAACACAAGTTCTCAAGATAACATCGGAGAGTATCCTCGTGGTCTTCTAATGAATCAGGCCATCATCTGGAATGAAGGGGCTCTCCGGGAGAAAGTAGTTACGAGAACCTAGAGTCAGATTTAGTAAAATCATTTAACCCGAATAGAAGAGAGCTTAGAGTCCCAGAGTATAGACGAGGAATACAAGATCCTAATACCACCCAATGGCGACGTGGACCCATGGGCCGCACAGCCATATTAGTAAAACAGTTTTCATCGACTAGACTCGACTTCGGCCAAGGAGTGTGGAAGGGGGATTCCTACAGGCAGTCGGCTCTGATACCAACTTGTGACGCCCCCGATTCAATCGTACACTAATCATGCACGCATACGTGTACGATCAAGATCAGGGACTCACGGGAAGATATCACAACACAACTCTAAAAACATAAATAAGTCATACAAGCATCATAATACAAGCCAGGGGCCTCGAGGGCTCGAATACAAGTGCTCGATCATAGATGATTCAGTGGAAGCAACAATATCTGAGAACAGACATAAGTTAAACAAGTTGCCATAAGATGGCTAGAACAAACTGGGATACATATCGAAAGAGGCGCAGGCCTCCTGCCTGGGATCCTCCTAAGCTACTCCTGGTCGTCGTCGGCATCCTGCACGGAGTAGTAGGCACCTCCGGTGTAGTAGGAGTCGTCGTCGACAGTGGCGTCTAGCTCCTGGGCTCCAGCATCTGGTTGCGACAACCAGAAGAAAGGAAAGGGGGAAAAGAGGGAGAAAGCAACCGTGAGTACTCATCCAAAGTACTCGCAAGCAAGGAGCTACACTACATATGCATGGGTATATGTGTAAAGGGCCATATCAGTGGACTGAACTGCAGAATGCCAGAATAAGAGGGGGATAGCTAATCCTGTCGAAGACTACGCTTCTGGCAGCCTCCATCTTGCAGCATGTAGAAGAGATTAGATGGTAAGTTCACCAAGTAGCATCGTATAGCATAATCCTACCCGCGATCCCCTCCTCGTCGCCCTGTTGGAGAGCGATCACCGGGTTATATCTAGCACTTGGAAGGGTGTATTTTATGAATTATCCGGTTCTAGTTGTCATAAGGTCAAGGTACAACTCCGGGTTGTCCTTTTACCGAGGGACACGACTATTCGAATATATAAACTTCCCTACAGGGGTGCACCACATTTCCCAACACGCTCGATCCCATTTGGCCGGACACACTTTCCTAGGTCATGCCCGGCCTCGGAAGATCAACACGTCGCAGCCCCACCTAGGCACAATAGAGAGGTCAGCACGCCGGTCTAAATCGTATGCGCGCAGGGGTCTGGGCCCATCGCCCATTGCACACCTGCACGTTGCGTACACGGCCGGAAGCAGAGCTAGCCTCCCTTATACAAGAGTAGGCGTTCCAGTCCAATCCGGCACGCGCCGCTCAGTCGCTGACGTCACGAAGGCTTCGACTGATACCACGACACCGGTTGCCCATATCTTGTCCCACGTGGTGGTTAGTTCGTATAAGGTCAATGAGCCAACTCAGATCAAATACCAAGATCTCGTTAAGCGTGTTATTATGAAGTAACCACGGACGCCGACCAGGGCCAGGCCCACCTCTCACCTAGGCGGTCTCAACCTGCCTTGTCGCTCCGACACAAAGATTCACCCAGAGGGCCGTCGGGACAAAGGTCCTTTCAGCCCCCAATCCGTGAATCACTCGCGGGTGCTCCACGAGCCGACCCGACTTTGGTCACCACAAGTATCATGTATAAAGTAATAGTATATACCCGTGATCATCTCCCGAGTGATCACAGCCCGATAGTATAGCATAGCAGACGGACAAGGATGTAGGGCCACAGATGGAATACTAGCATCCTATACTAAGCATGTAGGATTGCAGGTAAAGGTAACAACAGTAGTAGCAAGGCCATGTTATGCATCAGGATAGGATTAACGGAAACCAGTAACATGCTACACTACTCTAATGCAAGTAGTATAGAGAAGAATATGCGATATCTGGTGATCAAGGGGGGGGGCTTGCCTGGTTGCTCTGGCAAGAAGGAGGCGCCGTCAATAGCGTAGTCGGTCGGGGCACCAGCAGCGGCGTCGGTCTCGTAGTCTACCGGAGAGAAGAGGGGGAAGAAACAATGAATACAATGCAAACAGATGCATAACGATGCATGACAAAGCAAACAGCGGTGTTAGGTGTGCCCTAACGTGGTAAGAGGTGATACCGGCGAAGGGGGGAAACATCCAGGAAAGTATCCCCGGTGTTTCGCGTTTTCGGGTAGATGAACCGGAGGGGGAAAGTTGCATGTTCGATATGCTAGGGGTGTGTGGCGGACGAACGGGCTGCGTATTCGGATTCGTCTCGTTGTTCTGAGCAACTTTCATGTAGAAAGTATTTTCATCTGAGCTATGATTTATTTTATATGATTTTCTAAAGTTTTAAATCATTTTTAGAATTTATTTAATTAATTAATTCAACATTATCCAGAATAGTGCATGCTGACTTCATCATGACGCCAGCATGACGTCAGCAGTCAACAGGGGGTTTGACTGGGTCAAACTAACGTGTGGGCCCCAGTAGTCATAGACTGTTTTAGTTAGCAGGTTAATTAAACAGAGTTAATTATCTAATTAGTTTAATTAAATTAATTAATTAATTATTATTATTTTAATTATTATTTATTTATAATTCTCCTTTTCTTTTAAACGTTGTGGGGCGTGGGCCCCCGTGTCATAGGCCCAGAGGGGCCTTAGCGGGCGCTGGGCTATCGGGCACAGGCGCATGCGGACGCCATACCGAATGGGCGCTGCGGGCAGGAGGGCGACGGGCGTCTGGGCGGGCGCTCGCCCACAGGGATTGCGACAGGGCGAGGCCGGTGGCCAGGGCGGCCGCGGTGGTCGGCCGGCGTGGGGAAGGCGGAGTGTGGGGCCGGCGACGAGCGGGCGCGGTGGAGGCGGCCAGCGCGGCGGTGGAGGGCGCTGTCGGCAGAGGAGCAGCAGCGGGCGGCAGGAAGCGAGGCGGAGGCGAGCGCGGCAGCAGCGCGGCGGCCGGAGCAGCAGGAGACGGGTAGTGGAGCCACGGCGAGGCAGCGGTGGCACGGTGAGGCCAGCACAGGCTGGGGCAGGGGAAGCCAGTGCGTGAGGGCGGTGGCGGCGCTGAGAGAAGACGGGCAAGCACGCGCGGGCGACTGTGGGCGCGTGCCGAGATGCGCGTGCGCAGGTGGCCGCAGGCAGTGGCAACGGCGGCGGACGGAGCCGGGCGGAGCAGAGCCAGGGAAACAGGGGCGGGTGGCTGGACGCGCGCGGGGTGCTGCGAGCGCGAGCACTGCACGCGCACGGGCGTGGAGGGCACGGTCGACGCGACAGGTGAGCGGGGCGAGAGAGAGAGGAGGACCGGGGTTGCTCACGGGGGTTCGTAGGGCTTGTGGCAACGGGGCGTGAGGAGGAGGGCGGAGACGGTGTGACACAGAGGAGGCAGGCCGGCGGGAAGGTCCGGCGAGGTGCCGGAGACGGTGATGGTGCACGACAACGAGGCGTGGTGACGATCCCTTCCTCGATCCAGATCGGATCGGGAGGTGGGGGCTGACAAGGGGGAGTGGTGGAAGTGGGTGGTGGCTAGGGTTGGACCGGGGGGAGCGGGGGGTTATGGGGAGTGGGGGAGGGTGGCCGGTTGGGCCGGTTAGTGGGTCGTGGCCCAGTTGGGCCAGTGGCCTGCTGGGCCGGAGCCCTGGGGGTGCTTTCTCTTTTATTTTCTTTTAGTTTTAGTTTTTATTTTTTCTTTATTTACTTTCCTATTTTGTTTTAATCCAATTTAAAATATTTAAGCATTTTCTAAACATGTGTTTTCTTTACAACAATTACCTACGTCAAATTTGGCACTAACCGAACATTTTTGTTTTAATGTTTGAATTTTTTTATTGTTTGACTTTAATTCAATTTTGAATTTGAATCCGTTTTGAACTAACCCGATATTAACTACAGTGACAGAGGTGACGTGGCAACATTAGCAGGTAATTACTGTAGTCTAATTATCTGGGCGTCACAGCTTGGTGTACGGTGATGGGTTGGATGAGATTTATCATGTAATCGAGTTAGTTTTGTTAGGGTTTGATCCCTAGTATCCATTTTGTTCTGAGATTGATGTTGCTATGACTTTGCTATGCTTAATGCTTGTCACTAGGGCCCAAGTGCCATGATTTCAGATCTGAACCTATTATGTTTTAGTGAATATATGTGAGTTCTTGATCCTATCTTGCAAGTCAATAGTCACCTACTATGTGTTATGATCCGATAACCCCGAAGTGACAATAATCGGGACCACTCCCGGTGATGACAGCAGTTTGAGGAGTTCATGTATTCACTAAGTGTTAATGCTTTGGTCCGGTACACTATTAAAAGGAGGCCTTAATATCCCTTAGTTTCCAATAGGACCCCGCTGCCACGGGAGGGTAGGACAAAAGATGTCATGCAAGTTCTTTTCCATAAGCACGTATGACTATATTCGGAATACATGCCTACATTACATTGATGAACTGGAGCTAGTTCTGTGTCACCCTATGTTATAACACTTGCATGAGGAATCGCATCCGACATAATTATCCATCATTGATCCAATGCCTACGAGCTTTTCACATATTGATCTTTGCTTAGTTACTTTTCCGTTGCCACTGTTACAATTACTACAAAGTTGCTACTGTTACCTTTGCCACCGTTACCGTTACTTCCATACTACTTTGCTACTAAATACTTTGCTGCAGATATTAAGTTTTCTAGGTGTGGTTGAATTGACAACTCAACTGCTAATACTTGAGAATATTCTTTGGCTCCCCTTGTGTTGAATCAATAAATTTGGGTTGAATACTCTACCCTCGAAAACTGTTGCGATCCCCTATACTTGTGGGTTATCAAGACTATTTTCTGGCGCCATTGCCGGGGAGCATAGCTCTATTCTTTGAGTCACTTGGGATTTATATCTGTTGATCACTCAACTACGAGGGGAGGTAAGGAACAGCCATCTAGATCTGCACTTGATTCACCTTCTGTTATGAGTAACCTTGCGACACCTACTCCTGTTATTGATTCTGATAGGTCGCATGTTATTGATAATGCCACTTCTGCTTTGCATGATATTTGTGATGAAACTGCTTCTATGCTTGATACTACTATGCCATTAGGTGAATTTCTTGATGAACAACTTGCTAGGGTTAGAGAGAATGAAATTATTGAAATTGATAATATTGATGAAAGTGATGATGAAGATTGTCCCCTAGATATGAATTGCCTGATGTACCTGAGGGTTATGTTATGGATGAAGAAACTGCTAGAGACTTTTTTGCTTGCAAGGATAGATCTGATCTTAAGAAACTGTTAGCTAAGCTGAAAGAAAAATCTTTGAATGCTAGGATGAAATATGACCCTGCTTTTGCTACTTCACCTATCTGTATTTCTGATAAGGATTATGATTTCTCTGTCGATCCTAAGATAATTACTTTGGTTGAATCTGATATAGCCACCCTAATCACTCATGAGGAAAAAAGTCGTTACTACTATATCCTTAAATTATTTCCTTTCTCATTAAAGGCTGATGGTAAAACATGGTTTAATTCTCTTGATCCTGGTTCTGTGCGTAGTCCCCTGGATTTGATTTATTACTTCTCTGCTAAATATTCCCCCGCTCATAAGAAACAAGCTGCCTTAAGGGAAATATATAATTTTGTGCAAATTGAAGAAGAGAGTCTCCCACAAGCTTGGGGAGGCTTCTCTGATTACTTAATGCTTTGCCTGATCATCCTCTTAAGAAAAATGAAATACTTGATATCTTATAATGGACTAACCGATGCTTCCAGAGACCACCTGGATAGTTGTGCTGGTTGTGTTTTCAGGGAAAGAACTATTGATCAAGCTGAATTGCTACTGAATAATATGTTGAGTAATGAAAATGATTGGACACTTCCTGAACGAACTCCTAAGCCAACTCCGAAGAAAAGGGGTATTCTATTTCTCAGTCCTGAAGATATGCAAGAGGCAAAGAAATCTATGAAATAAAAGGGTATTAAAGCTGAAGATGTTAAGAATTTACCACCTATTGAAGAAATACATGGTCTTGACAACCCGACACAGGTAGTAAAGGTAAATTCTCTCTATAGATTTGATGAAGGTGATATCCCTCGTTATAAGTCGGCTAGCCAATGCTTAGATGAGTTTGATAATTTTATTGTTAAACAAGAAAACTTCAATGCTTATGTTGGTAGACAATTGAAACGCAATGCTTATATGATTGAACACTTGAGTGATTATATGTCTATAGTTAAAGGTGAACTTAAACTCATTAGTAAACATGCTTCTATTGTTACCACTCAAGTAGAACAAGTGCTTAAAGCTCAAAATGATTTGCTCAATGAATTAAATAATAAGAAAAAATGATAATGCTGTTAGAGTTATGACTAGAGGGGGTAAAATGACTCAGGAACCTTTGTATCCTGAGGGCCACCCTAAGAGAATTGAGCAAGATTCTCAGAGAACTAATGTTGATACACCTAGTCCTTCTAAGAGGAAGATAAAGAAAAATGATAGGACTTTGCATGCTTCTAGTGAACCTGTTGTTGACACACCTGAGAATCCCAATGATATTTCTATTTCTGATGCTGAAACACAATCTGGTAATGAACATGAACCTAGTGATAATGTTAATGATGATGTTCATGTTGATGCTCAACCTAGCAATGACAATGATGTAGAGATTGAACCTGCAGTTGATCTTGATAACCCAGAATCAAAGAATCAATGTTATGATAAGAGAGACTTCGTTGCTAGGAAGCACAGTAAAGAAAGAGAACCATGGGTTCAGAAACCCATTCCTTTTCCTCCCAAACCATCCAAGAAAAAGGATGAGGAGGATTTTGAGTGCTTTGCTGAAATGATTAGACCTATCTTTTTGCGTATGCGTTTGACTGATATGCTTAAAATGAATCCTTATGCTAAGTACATGAAAGATATTGTTACAAATAAAAGAAAGATAACGGAAGCTGAAATTTCCACCATGCTTGCCAATTATATTTTTAAAGGTGGAATACCTATGAAACTTGGAGATCCAGGAGTACCAACTATACCATGCTCCATTAAAAGAAACTATGTTAAAACTGCTTTGTGTGATCTTGGAGCCGGTGTTAGTGTTATGCCTCTCTCTTTATATGGTAGACTTGATTTGAATAAGTTGACTCCTACTGAAATATTTTTGCAAATGGCCGATAAATCAACTGCTATACCTGTCGGTATTTGTGAGGATGTGCCTGTTGTGGTTGCAAACGTTACTATTTTAACGGACTTTGTTATTGATATTCCTGAGGACGATAGTATGTCGATTATCCTTGGTAGACCCTTTTTGAATACTGCAGGGGCCGTTATTGATTGTGACAAAGGCAATGTCACTTTTCATGTTAATGGTAAAGAGCATACGGTACACTTTCTGAGGAAACAACCTCAAGTCCACAGTATCAATTCTATTGGAAAAATTCCAACGATTACTATTGGAGGTTTTGAATTCCCTCTTCCTACTGTCAAGAAGAAATATGATATTCTTATTGTTGGGGATGTGCATATCCCCGTCAAGGTAACCTAGTGTTATTCGAAAATTCTCCGGTTTCATGTCATTCGAAAAGAGTTTGTTAACAAGACTTGATCAACCTTGTTAGTGGATTCCTTTTGATGAGCATGAGATGGATGAAGTTAGAAGGCACAACTCTCTGTACCCTCCTTTTACTTTCTGTTATTTAGATTAAATAAAGCAAATATAGTATTTTCTGTCTGTTTGCTGAATTATCCGTGCAATAAAAAATACCCCAAAAATAAAAGTTCTCGAAATGTCCTGAAAATGAAATATGATTTTTTGTAGAATATTTAAGAATATCTGGCACTGAGAACACACCAGGGGACTCACCATCTGGCCACGATGGCACAGGGTGCGCCCACCCCCCTGGGGCGCGCCCCCTGCCTCGTGGACCCCACATGGCCCCCCTCCACTTATTCCAGCACCCACACGCTTCTCCTTCCTCCAGAAAAAATCCTCCCCTAGCTCAAACCCGTGTTCTAGCTCATCTTGCTGCGATTTTGATCTCCTTGCCCAAAGCTCCATTCACGAAACTGCTTTGGGGGATTGTTCTTTGGTATGTGACTCCTCCAATGGTCCAATTAGTTTTAGTTCTAGTGCTTCATTTATTGCAAATTTTTGCTGCTTAGGTGACACTGTTCTTGAGCTTGCATGTCAAATTTATATGGTCCCAAGTAGTTCTAATGCATGATATAGCCTCTAGGCACTTGTGGGAGTAGTTATTATCAATCTTGTTGAGTTTGGTTCACTTTTATTTTGAATCACTAAAAATTTCAGAAACTTTTCAGAGGGAGAAAATGTTGAAGAGGTTGTTGAGAGGCTCTTCGAGCCGAAGCTCGAAGGATAAGCAAACTGAAGATAATAAGAAGCCCAAATATAATCTCCCTCGCACTGCGGAGGTTCGGCCGTGTGAATGGCCTTGTGATGAGCTCTTGCGAGCCGCCGGAATTTATGATGATTTTTATTACTTGGCTGAGAATGCAGGCCTCACCGACTTCCTCCACGACTAGCTCGAATAGTATCTCCTACTCACTAATATTTTTGTGAAATTTTTTCATTTCCATGCTAGGAGATCCCCACCTTAGGTAGATTTTAATTTATATGATGAGTTTAAGGAGATGTCACTTTATGATTTTTGTGCGGTTTGCAAGTTGCCTTTTGAGGGCAGCGTTGAGGAACCACATCCTAGAGATGTGGCAGAATTTATTGATGAAATTGCTGTAGGGGAAAAGAGAAAAGTGTCAGATGCAAGAACTACTAGTATACATTTTCCTGTTCTACGTTACTACGCAATATTTGCTAGTATATATATGTTTAATTGGCCGAGGGAACGGTGGGGGCCTCAGTGCTCCTGACCTCGCCATTTTGCGCCATGCTTTACTCCATGACAGAACTTTCAGTTTAGGCGCTATGGTTGCTAAACGGTTGAGTCTAAACCGTACAAAGGGCCCCACTTTTGGAGGTATCTTTGCTTCACGTCTTGCTAAATGTTTTGAGATACCTATTAGTAACTATGAGAAAGAAGAAAAGGTGCTGCCCCCTATTTTCTTAGACTATAAAAGAATGGTAGCACATGATTTTATTTGCGATGGTAAGGAGAAGAGACTCATTTATAACCTAGTATTCAGTGAAAATACTTGTCAGATTATTACCCTGCCTGCACCTTATTTGTTTAACATTCATTCAGGAACATACATCATCATGCCCGATGACATTTATGCATATTGGGAGCGCACACGATCCCCAGAGCCTGATCCTGAGCCATCTCCTGATCCTTATCGACAGTCTGTTTATCAGTGGGATCCGGAAGAGCCCGCCAACCAGTGGCACCCCGAGGATCCTCCTCAGTATACTGGAGAGGACCACTTTGATCCATGGGCATATACCAAGTTAGGCCAAAAGCCTAAGCTTGGGGGAGTACGTATTTCTCACCGACATTACATTCATGTTCACACACTCATGCCAGTTGTCAGTGCTCATACTTTTTCATTGCAATATCCATGCTAGTTTATTTTCTGTTTTAAGCCTTCTTCTTGTGTGTTTGAATAACCTTAAGAAAAACCAAAAAAATTAGTTACAACTTTTAGCTAGTTTACTTTCCATGCCTGTAGTAGTAATTAAAAGAAAACCCAAAAAGATTTCTCGTTCTTCTTTTGCTTGTTGGGAGCTTTCCCGTGTAAATAGTTTTATTGCTTTTCTTTTCTTTGGGGGTCGAGAGGAGAAGACCATAATGAAAATGTTGAAGTGGCTCTTATATGCATTATTGTTGGTTTAACCAAGAGCCCATATTACCTTGTCTTCTCATGTGTATTAAATGCTTACAGATTCCAGCTTAGTCCAATGCACACTGTTCGGTCATGCAAGTGAAAGGCAATAATGACGATATATGATGGACTGATTGAGATGAGAGAAGCTGGTATGAACTCGACCTATCTTGTTTTTATAAATATGATTAGTTCATCGTTCCTGATTGAGCCTATTATGAATGAAACATATTTGCAATGACAAGTAGAGATTATAGTTGCTCATGACATGCTTAATTAGCTAGGAGTTTATAATGGTTTACCTTGCGTGCCAACATGCTATTAAAATGGTTGTGATGTGGTATGATAGGGTGGTATCCTCCTTTGAACGATTCGAGTGGCTTGACTTGGCACATGTTCACGCATGTAGTTGAAACAAAATCAACATAGCCTCCACGATATTTATGTTCATGGTGAATTATATCCTACTCATTCTTGCACTAAGCATTGATTAATTTTAATGCATGTTCATGACTGTTGTCGCTCTCTAGTTGGTCGCTTCCCAGTCTTTTTCTAGCCTTCACTTCTACTAAGCGGGAATACTGCTTGTGCATCCACTTCCATAAACCCCAAAGTTATTCCATTTGAGTACACCATACATTCCTATATGCGGTATCTACCTGCCGTTCCAAGTAAATTTGTATGTGCCAAACTCTAAACCTTCAAATGAAATTCTGTTTTGTATGCTCGAATAGCTCATGTATCAACTAGGGTTGTCTGTATCTTCCATGCTAGGTGGGTTATTCTCACGAGGAGTGGACTCCGCTCCTCACTCGTGAGAAAATGGCCGGTAATCGGGATGCCCAGTCCCGTGCTTAAACCAAATCAAAATAATTGCAAACAAAACTCCCCCAGGACCTTTGTTAGTTGGAGGCACCCGTTGTTTCGGGCAAGCCATGGATTGATGCTTGTTGGTGGTGGGGGAGTATAAAATTTACCATTCTGTTTGGGAACCGCCTATCATGTGTGTAGCATGGAAGATATCGAGATCTCTCGGTTGTTATGTTGACAATGAAAGTATGCCGCTTAAAATATTATTTATCTCTGTTTCAAAACTCGAGCTCTGGCACCTCTACAAATCCCTGCTTCCCTCTGTGAAGGGCCTATCTATTTACTTTTATGTTGAGTCATCATCCTCTTATTAAAAAGCACTAGTTGGAGAGCACTGCTGTCATGTGCATGCATTACTATTAGTTTACATTGAGTATGACTGTGACTGGATCTCTTTTACCATGAATTACAATGTTCAGTCAGTCCTTGATCTTCAGAGGTGCTCTGCATTTATGTTTTGCGGTCTCAGAAAGGGCTAGCGAGATACCATCTTGTTATATCGTATTATGATTGTTTTGAGGAAGTGTTGTCATCCGAGATTTATTATTATTGCTCGCTAGTTGATTATGCCATTGATATGAGTAAACATATGACCTATGTGTTATTGTGAATATGGTTAGTTCATAATCTTTGCTGAAAACTTGAATGCTGGCTTTACATATTTACAACAAGAGCAAACAGAGTTTGTAAAAGTTTTTCTTTATCACTTTCAGTTTATCAACTGAAATGCTGGAGGACAAGCAAATGTTTAAGCTTGGGGGAGTTGATACGTCTTCATCGTATCTACTTTTGCAAACACTTTTGCCCTTGTTTTGGACTCTAACTTGCATGATTTGGATGCAACTAACCCGGACTGACGCTATTTTCAGCAGAATTGCGATGGTGTTATTTTTGTGCAGAAAGAAAAGTTCTCGGAATGACCTGAAACTTCACGGAGAATATTTTTGGAATATATAAAAAATACTGGCAAAAGAATCAACACCAGGGGGCCCACACCCTGTCCACGAGGGTGGAGGGCGCGCCCACCCCCCTGGGGCGCACCTAGGGATGACAACGGGGCCCCATACCCGCCAAACCCATGGGGATTTCATCTATTAGGGGGTTGGGATGGGCGAAAAACATCCCCATGGGGATATTTACCAAACTATTTTATCCCCCATAGGGTACAACGGGGATGGGGACGATATCCTATTCCCTAGACCCAATACCCATCGGGGACCCGGTTAGTAACTGTGATACTGCGGTCAACCTTAAAATATTCACAAACAAACTTGCAAAAACAGAAAAGCTCTAAAAAACCTTAAACCTATCTCACATCCTCACCTCAGCTGCCACCATGACCAAGAAGTCAATACGACCTAGATAGGCATTAGCAGGACAAGGTAAACACCATGTATGTATGTTGATTATAGGGTGTCATATTATGTATATGAGTATTTGTTTATGGGGATGGGGACCCTAATGGGGCCCGTTCCCTGGGGCATGGGTATGGGGAAATTTCATCCCCAGTCATGTAAACGGGGATGGGGATGGGCTGATAGGGAATAGATGGGGATGGGGATTTTGTAGGTATCCCCATAGGGGATTGTCCCCATTGCCAGCGCGCCCCCTACCTCGTGGGCCTCCTGAGGCTCCACCAACCTCAACTCCAACTCTATATATTCACGTTCGGGGAGAAAATAATCATAGAGAAGGATTCATCGCGTTTTACGATACAGAGCCGCCACCAAGCCCTAATCTCTCTTGGGAGGGCTGATCTGGAGTCCGTTCGGGGCTCCAGAGAGGGGAATCCATCACCGTCGTCATCATCAACCTTCCTCCATCACCAATTTCATGATGCTCACCGCCGTGTGTGTGTAATCTCATCGTAGGCTTGATGGACTGTGATGGGTTGGATGCGATTTATCATGTAATCAAGTTAGTTTTGTTAGGGTTTGATCCCTAGTATCCATTAGGTTCTGAGATTGATGTTGCTATGACTTTGCTATGCTTAATGCTTGTCACTAGGGCCCAAGTGCCATTATTTCAGATCTGAACGTATTATGTTTTCATGAATATATGTGAGTTCTTGATCCTATCTTGCAAGTCAATAGTCACCTACTATGTGTTATGATCCGGTAACCCCGAAGTGACAATAATCGGGACCACTCCCGGTGATGACCGTAGTTTGAGGAGTTCATGTATTCACTAAGTGTTAATGCTTTGGTCCGGTACACTATTAAAAGGAGGCCTTAATATCCCTTAGTTTCCAATAGGACCCCGCTGCAATGGGAGGGTAGGACAAAAGATGTCATGCAAGTTCTTTTCCATAAGCACGTATGACTATATTCGGAATACATGCCTAGATTACATTGATGAACTGGAGCTAGTTCTCTGTCACCCTATGTTATAACGGTTGTATGAGGAATCGCATCCGACATAATTATCCATCATTTATCCAATGCCTACGAGCTTTTCACATATTGATCTTTGCTTAGTTACTTTTCCGTTGCCACTCTTACAATTACTACAAAGTTGCTACTATTACCTTTGCCACCGTTACCGTTACTTCCATACTACTTTGCTACTAAATACTTTACTGCAGATATTAAGTTTTCCAGGCGTGGTTGAATTGACAACTCAACTGCTAATACTTGAGAATAATCTCTGGCTCCCCTTGTGTCGAATCAATAAATTTGGGTTGAATACTCTACCCTCAAAAACTGTTGCGATCCCTAATACTTGTGGGTTATCACCGCTAGCCACCTATAGGCAAAACTAGTTGCATGTCAGTCGGTGGAACCAGTCTCATGTGCATGGACATGTAAGGTTAGTCCAGGCCGCTTCATCCCACAATATCGCCGAATCAAAATAAGACATTGGTGGTAAGCAGTATGACTAACACCGCCCACAACTCTTTGTGTTCTACTCATGCATATCATCTAGCATAGACCTGGCTAATGATGCCACTATTGGGAATCGTTGCATGGAAAACAAAAAATTTCTACGCACATGCAATGCTCTATCCATGGAGATGCATATCAACGAGTGGGAGAGTATGTCTACGTACCCTCGTAGACCGTAAGCGGAAGCGTTTCACAACGCGGTTGATGTAGTCGAACTTCTTCGCGCTTCAACCGATCAAGTACCAAATGCACGACACCTCCGCGTTCTGCACACGTTTAGCTCGGTGATGTCCCTCGCCTTCTTGATCCAGCAAGATGTCAAGGTAATAGATGAGTTCCGTCAGCATGACGGTGTGGTGACAGTGATGGTGAAGTGATATCTGCAGGGCTTCGCCTAAGAACTACGAATATGACTGGGGGTGTAAACGGTGGAGGGGGGCGCCGCACATGGCTAGGCAATTGTCTCGAGTGTGCTAGCCCCCCCCACACACATATATATATATATATAGGTGGGAGGGAGAGGGGAGGCTGCCAGGAGGCGCCCCAAGTAGGCTGAATCCTACTTGGGGTCCTCCCCTTGGCCGCCCCCTCCCATGTTTGTCGGAGGGGGAACGAAAGAGGGGGGGGATAGGGAAGGAAGGGGGAATCCTATTCCACTCTTTCCTTTCCCTTCCCCTCTTTCCTTCTCCTCATAGGCTGGACCATATGGGGGGGGCGCACCAGCCCCTTGTGGCTGGTGTATTTCCCCTCTTGGCCCATAACGCCGATATCTTTTGTCGGGGGTGCCCGGAACCCATTCCGGTGACCTGATAAGTACCCGGTACCCCCCGAAACCCTTCTAGTGTCCAAATACCATCCTACTATATATATATATATCAATCTTTACCTCTCGACCACTTCGATACTCCTCCTCATGTCCGTGATCTCATCCGAGACTCTGAACAACATTCGGTCACCAAATCATGTAACTTATATAATAGTATATCATCTTCGAACGTTAAGCGTGCGGACATTCGAGAACTATGTAGACATGACCGAAACACCTCTCCGGTAAATAACCAATAGCTTAACCTTGATGCTCATATTGGCTCCTAAATATTCTACGAAGATCTTTATCGGTCGAACCGTTATGACAACATGCGTAATTCCCTTTGTCCATCGGTATGTTACTTGCCCGAGATTCGATCGTTGGTATCTTCATACCTAGTTCAATATTGTTACCGGCAAGTCTCTTTACTATTTCCGTAATACGTCACCTCATGAGTAACTCAGTAGTCATTTCCTTGCAAGCTTATGATGTGTATTACCGAGAGGGCCCAGAGATACCTCTCCGATACTCGGTGTGACAAATCATAATCTCGATCTATGCCAACTCAACAAAACACCTTTGGAGATACCTATAGAGCATCTTTATAATCACCCAGTTATGTTGTGATGTTTGATAGCACACAAGGCATTCCTTCGGTATCCGGGAGTTGCATAATCTCATAGTCGAAGGAATATGTATTTGACATGAAGAGAGCAATAGCAATAAAACCGAAGGATCATTATGCTAAGCTAACGAATGGGTCTTGTCCACCGCATCATTCTCCTAATGATGTGATCCGTTATGAAATGACAACACATGTCTATGGTTAGGAAACCATAACCATCTTTGATCAATGAGCTAGTCTAGAAGAGGCTTACTAGGGACAAGGTATTCATTTATGTATTCACACATGTATTTAAGTTTCTGATCAATACAATTCTAGCATGAATAATAAACCTTTATCCCGAATAAGGAAATATAAAGTAACAACTTTATTATTGCCTCTAGGGCCTATTTCCTTCAATATATCATCTGTCATTCTGTCCTCTCCGTTGGATCACAATCGTCTTCGCTTCATAGCCATCCGATAAAATCCTCTGAGTGCGGTTATTTCCATTCACCTATATAAACCATACCACTCACTTCGTCCACCTTTACTCTATTTCTCGTCGCCTCCACTCTTCCAAAACCCTCGCCATAGCACTCCACCTTGTGCTTGACACCGACGACCCCTTCGCCGCTTAACTTCCGGAAAGAGGTCACCGGAGTCCGTTCACGCCGCAGCGGGACATCTTCTTCCCTGCGCCGCTGTAGTCGCTGCACGTCACCAAGCTAGGGTACGTGTGGTTCGAACTCGGCCCTCCATCTCCCTTGATTCGAGTTCGTCCGCGGTTATTTATCTCCGATTTTATGGCATATCTTAGATCTAGGTTTTTACCCTTGTAGTGCAGATGTGGTTTGTAGTTTTTCCTCGCATCTGAATCTTTCAGATCTAGGGTTTGTGTTTTGTTTCGCTCGAATGATATGCCTAGCTCGCTGCCTAGTATTTTCTTCGGACCTACTAGCTCGATCTATTTGTTTCATTTAGTTGAACCATTTATTAAAGTCTGTATCTGATTATTCCTCAAAATGCTTTTTGTTCAAAAAAACATTCGCTGAGAGCATTTGTGACCCTGTCCTGATTTTTCCTCATACCTACTCTTATTCACAGGTGTATGCATTCTGTTGAGGATACTGCCAGACCGCACAGTATGGCTGACAAAGAAGAGGTACTCATGGGCATAGTAGATGAATCCAAAGCACCAAATGCAAAGGGCCCAACGGTAGGCCCATCTACAAGCAAGAGAAAGGGATCCGAACCTAATGCAAATGAGCAAGAGGCAGATGCTCTGAAGAAAAGGAAAGGTGGCAGGCAACCCTACACCAATTGAGCTTAGTATATATCTCATGAGGACTACAACACAGTTCCTGGCGAAGATTCAACTCAGAGACGAAGGCGTGTCCAAAAGATTCGGTGTCACTGGGTACGGAAGTGGTTCTTCTACAAAATGATTCATCCTTGATATGCCAAGATCATTGCCTTCCATCCCCCATGGGGTGACTGTCATGAAATTGGAATTATCCGGGCAGGTGAGCCCCAGGAAAGGCCTCAACCACCTCCAAAAGCTCATGAGTCATCTCTCAAGACACATGAATCATACCCCGAAGAAAAGGCCAAGCGCCTCAAGAACGCTGAAAAGAGAGCCAACAAGGCTGAAAAGGAGTAGGCAAGAGAAGAAGAAAATCGTCGCCTCAAGAATGCTGAAAATAAGAAGGCTAAAGGAAAATCTGAAGGGCGCTCAAAGCACAAACATGATCCCAGATCTGTAGCTTTGAAGAAAAAGAGCGCACTGAGGAAAACGCCTGCTAAACCAGTATAGCCTGGAAGTGATTCTTCTGCTCAAAATGATCCTCCGCTCACTAGAGAAGAAATTGACACAACTCTCTCCAAACAAGTGAATGTCACTACATCCGTTGTTCTGCCTGATCTTTGAGCAAGTGTTGTCCTAGCTCTACCTCCGAAGAAGAATCCATTGGAGAGAAAGACCCCTCCAACCACTATCAAAATGGTTGATAAAGTTAACACAACTCCTCATCCTGATGCAATTGATCTTCACGATTTGGTAGTTGATGCCCCTGTAGGCACAACTAAGCCAAGAGAAAAAATCCCGAAGCAAAAGGTGAAGCAAATCAAAGCTTCTGCCGAAAGAATGCTCCAAGAGATGAGGCTGTGTAAGAAAAGGCTGCTAAATTTGCTCCAAAATTGACTCAACCATTGGCATCTTTGCCACCGACCGAGCAAAATGTGGCACAGACTGCTCCTACTGCACAGGCTCAAGATGATACTGATGCACCGCATTATTTCAATCAAGTGTTCATAATGGAGCAGCTTGACAGGTTTGTCAAAGACTTGTTTGATGGATAAGTGGCATCTTTTCCCATTCCCTCTAAAGTAATAACTCAAGCGTCTGATCTCGTCCACGACATGAAAAATGATTCTATTGAAATAAATGACCTCACTGCCCAACTCAACGAGCTTGACAACCGTATGAAGAGTACAAAATCTAAGTTTGTCATCAAGCAACTTCAAGAATCTTATATGGATGTCAATAAGGATTTGACTATTCTTCGGCACAGAAGATTGGGATTTTGTTGGTGCAACACACTGTGGGTCTGTTGCCCAGACAGTGCACAGGCCTAAGATCAAGATTACAACATCCAAGACCAGACCAAGCACAAGAGATTAGCTCTTTGAAAAATCAGAGTGCAGATCAAGAAGACCAAGTCAAGCTAAAGGAGTAGGACACCGCTAAGGGAAGACCTCCCTTGCCG
Source organism: Triticum aestivum (assembly GCF_018294505.1). Taxonomy (NCBI): domain Eukaryota; kingdom Viridiplantae; phylum Streptophyta; class Magnoliopsida; order Poales; family Poaceae; genus Triticum; species Triticum aestivum. The sequence goes on along the minus strand of NC_057811.1, from coordinate 245,058,167 downwards.
GGAGGCGAGCCTGGCAAGGTCAAGGTTACCCCAAAAGCAAGCCTCAAAGACTGACCCGGCAGGCTTGCCGGCCCCTACGAAGGCAAGCTACCCCGCCAAGGCTCCACCGCACCACCTCACAGCGGCGCAAGTCATCGATCTGTGCGGTGTCAAGCCCCCAATTGACTAAGTGGCTGTTTCTTGCCCCATGGCAGCAATTTCCTATGGAAATTACCTCCAAATGACACCTGTCTAGCGATGTGTCATGCAGACAGGAAAAAAGGTGCCTGAGCAGCCCACCAAGGCTTGCTGGGCAGGACATGATGTGACACTAAGCAGCGCATTTAATGCACTCTGCCACTGCCATGTTTGCAGAGTTAGGTATGATAGCATTGTTTGCTATCTAATCAGTACACAATGACTGATTTGCTATTGTGGTGACCCCTTGATCTATAAAAGGAGGCCCATGGCAACCATAGAAAGGATTCAGACCCTTGTACACTCATACGCGTGTAGTTGCTCTCGCCCCGAGGCAACCCTGCCGAGCTAGAGCGTCGCATTTCCACCACAATCCACCAAAGCAGGAGGTGGGTTTTACGCTTCACGGCGGCCTGAGCCTGGGTAAAATCGCCAATGTGATCTCTGCTGTGCTGCGCGATGCTCTCCGCTTTTTGTGCAACGTGCTCATCCCCCTGCCGAACCACAAGGGGCTCATGGTCCCATAGGTGGTCGTGGTTTCCCCCGACATCTTTGGTGTGGAAGGTAGGGGGAAGCTCTTGCGCGAACCCGAGAAGCGTATGTAGCACGTCATCTTCATCATCGTTCTCTTCATCAACGGCTCCATCATCCATGGCGCCCAGGAAGAAACTCGGTTCCGCCACCCAACCGTCCTCCTCGAAGGCCCCACCGCGTGCGACCACCGACGCAGCGGGGGTTACGGGGACGACTAGGGATGTGGACGCACTACAAGGAATACGTCAACTTGCGACCATCACTATTGGTCACTGAATGGCCATTTTCTCCATTTGCGACCTTTTTGTGAGCAAAAACAGATGGTCAAAAGCTGGCCGTCGTAAACTAAAATTAACGACCTTCTTCGGGATAAGGTCGTGGAAGGCAACGACCAAAACAAAAGGCCGTTGAACCAATGACCTTTTGTTTTGGTCGTTGGCTGTCTGCCCAGGCCACGTCGGATCCGACGTGGCAAAATTGCGACCAATTGAAAAGGTCGTTGATAAGATTCAGCCCGGTCCAATTTGGTGTTTTACATGGGCCGAGCCCAACAATTCAGCCTTTTTATATTTTTTCTTATTAATTTTGGTCAGCTATATGGGCCAGGCCCAACATTTGCTGCCTTTTTTATTGTTGGCCCGTGGCCTTTTATAGTCTATTGATTTTATATTTTCAGTCGTTATATATTGATTTTATATTTCCAACCCATTATATATTCAAGCTGATCCCACTAGTCAGATGGGTCCCATTTCTCATGTTCATCTCTCAAATTGGTCCCACGTGTCAGAAATGTACAAATTTGATAGATTATTTTCATTAGTGGCCTCACTGGTCAAGTTTCCATTTCACAAGTTTTCAAATCACATAGTTAATCAATATTTCAAATAGAACAAAGAACACATAAAATTCATCAAATATACCACTAAATAAATCTATTACAATCTTTAAAACGCAGATATGCTACAATATGCTACTCTTCACTGAGTAGGACTTCACGGCTTCACACTTGCTTCACACTTCACAACTTAACACTTCACACTTGAGCTTCTGTAAAAGAGGAACCACCAGAATTTTAAGCCTACAATACAACAATTGATACTAATTAAGGATAAAAACAAAAACAAGTAATACTCAAATGTGAAGGTGGCATGGTATCAAGCAGTTGTAATACTGTTGTAAGTTCATATCAGCACAAAATCAGCATTGGACAATGCAGCACATAACAATTGGTACCAAGCAGTTGATCAAGAACAGCAGAACAGCAGGTGATGCTACCAACACCCATACTCTCAAATTCACTACTAAGTTGCTATATGAAAGCAGAGCAGAGACAAGAAACAGAGATGTTTCATGTCACAGTTGCTCGTTTTGTCAGCCACTTTGCAATGTAAAACATGAATTAAACACACGCGCACACACAGAACGCGTATCGAAGCTGAGAGTTTGCAACACACCTAAGCATCAGGCTACTCTATAATAAGAGTTTGCAACACATCTAAGCATCAGGCCACTCTAAGATATCCCAACTCGCAAAATAAAAGAGATTCCATTGATTTGAATAGATAAAAGAAAAGAACAGGACCTCTTAAACAATGATATTTAATCTAAAGGATAACAAGAATAGTTCAGCAAAAGTAATGTAATACAAGTAAGATGCCCGTGCGTTGCACGGAACACTGAAATGCATTGATCCGGGAGTTATTTATTTGACAAAGTATGTGGGGGTAATCTTATGTGTAACAAATATCAATAGGTTTCTTCGGATATTATTTCTTCTCTAGAGCTCACAAGCATCCGGGTGAATAGTAAATGTAGGCAAAATAGATAAAAAATCTTTTGCAAACAAAAGCGTTCAAGTGTTCAACCTGCATCCAAAACTTTTGAAGAAATAACACTTATTGTGCTTTCAAAAAATGATCTTTAAGGATTATTTTTTGAGTATCAATTTTGTTTATTTTTCTAGACCACCATGAATGTAACTCAGGATGATTTGGAAAGGGGCAGAGGAGATGGCGAGGAGGAGCGGGTCGTGGTGGTGGTTGGCAATGCAGCCTGAGAGAAGGGTTGAGAGGAGTTGGGGGCAGACGGGCGCCGAAAGCAGCGACCTCTCCAGATCCTTCTTATTTTTTCCTGAGATGGCTAGATGAGGTGAGAGGGAGAGATGGCTGAACGTGAGAGGCAGGGGGTTATCTACAAACAAGGAGCGAAGTACTTGGCTCCTTTTGCAAATCTGACATAGTTTGTCTCAGATGCGTTGGATGTAAATCGAACGGTTGTAAATAAAGGATGGCAGGCACACCATCATCACCAACTCAACTTTTTATAGGAGTAGAGATTATCTGATTTGTTATTATTGATTCCAAATAAGTGGCATGCAACCGCTTGACCTGATGAAACTACACAACAAGAATGATCTCAGAACTGATCCCATTGTTCAATCAGACAGATAATTCTGGAGAACGACGATTCTGCTCAATCCAATCCACAACTGCATTCCATCTAAACAAGAGACTGAACCCAACAAGCTAGATTCATTCAGCATCATCAAAAATTCAGTAAAGTATCAACAATTCAGTAAAGTACTGTAGTTTAGAACTGATGAGAATAAACAACTACACGACTACATAAATGAACATATTCAAGTAAAAAACTATACAAGTTACATTCCAGTCAACAAACTATACAAGTTAACGATTCCCTGCTACATATACATATCACTTGTGTCATGTTTCGGGGTTCAGAATGTACACAACATGTTTATGTTAGATGAACTGGAGCTGCTAGGAATAGTAAAGCAAAGATGTACTGCCACTAATCAGCAAAAACATAACATTTTCTCAGAGTTAATGATAGCACATGGATAAAGATGGAAACAAATAACATTTCTAATCTTGGAACCCAACATAGCAAATCAAAACGAGAGAGGGGCAGAGGTGGCGTGGAGGAGAAAGGACCTTGAGCTGCTGCTGCTCCTCTCCATGGCTGTGTGTCACCATCCACTCCTTCCCTGCATCGAGTGAGTTGAGTTCTTCTGCAGAGCACCAATAAAACATAGCAAACAGAGAGGCGTGAGGAACATCACAAATACATATGTTAGGAAGGGCGTACTGCTGCAATGCTAGTAACTTTGCCTTATTCAAACTTTGACTCAACTCTGAACACATACATTTGACAAGAAAGCTTTGACAGAAAAGACACATTGGAGCAGCAGAGCATCCTTCACACTGTAATGCTAGCAAATGTGCAATTTTCCTTTTCTTTGGTGGTTTATCAATCATCATGACCGTGCTAGCGATCAAGTAGAAGATTAATTCCAAAATGTCATGGAAAATGCAATCAAGTAGAAGATTAATTCTTGCTGCAAGGAAAATAAAAAGGTACAAATTTCGGAGCCAAGTGGTACACAATGGTACCGGAGTTTAGTCTACAGTGGAGCAAGAACACTAATAGCAGAGGGAAGAACAATTAATTAACAAAATCCTCAGAGGCGTGAGCAAGTCCATAGCTGCAAGATCTAATCAAACAGATAGGGGAGGGAGGGAAGGGAGCACCTTTCCCTTGGGTGGCTGGTCGACGGCGCCCGACGGCAGCAGCTCGTTCACCACCTTCGCCGCCGTGTCGCTCAGCCGGCCCTGCAAGAAAGCACACAGCACGACCATCACACAACTTCCTCACACTGCCATCTTGTACGTGAGTCGGGAGGTGACATCGAACATGACGATTGTGCACCGGCCATGGATGCTGAAAAACAGCAGGAGAGAGTAAGAATCCACTCTTGATGATCAGGACACAGAATTCACAAGGAAACTCATCATTACACAATATAAATAAATGAGTTCGGCACTGTCAGTTTTACACAGTATAAATAAATGAGTTCCCACTTCACCATTACATCAAAGTTTTACACAGTATAAATAAATGAGTTCTCACCTCAGCATTACATCAAACACGTGGTACACACAACATTCCTCTATGCTTAATGCAACCAATTTAGTAACTATAAGCTACTTCTTTTCCGGAGCACACATGAGCACCATGTTTGTGTGATTAGCTCTTGGGGGTGAAATAGTACAGGCTCGATTGCAGAGACCAGCCATCCATTACATGTAAGGCAACATAAATGATCAGCAGGTATATAAGCATGTAGACCGGCCACTGATCTGCCATGGGAGGTTCAATCTTTGCACCTCGTGGCCAAATATCAACAGCGCATGATACACATTATCTCCCTAAACTCTAAAGTTGTGCTAAAACTAGACGTATAAACTCAAATAGAATCCATTGATTAGTGATTATTGTATGAAAGTTCCTGCCTAAGCCCTGCATAGCCACATAGGCATAACACCAAACATCTGAGTTGCTCACAGTCAACCAATGCTAAGTATTGACTTGACCCATAGCATTCCACACATACTGATAACAAGATCCAATTCTGTTACATGTTGAAGGTATATATTACATACCAGAGATGGCCGTCGTTTGCGACTGGGTCGGCGTCGAGACGGTGTGGTGCTGCGGCGCCCGGAGGCCTTCGGACCACCACAACTGGCCGGTGTTGCTCCCTTCCAGATCGCCATACCTGCTCGTGCATGAGATCCGGATCCGCCCTCTTGCTCCCGTCGTCCCGGTCCGACCCCGAGCTCGTGGCTCGCGATCCCTCATCTTCAACGACGGCACAAAAATCAAACACCAAAGGAGCGCATGACAGTGTCAGAACCTCGACTCGAGAAGGAGAAACGCAAAAACGGAAGAGGGGAAGATGAGAGGAGGGACCAACCAAAGGCCACCGGTGATGCCCCGCCAGCAACCCTAGCCTCAGAGGAGGGTTGCGGGTGAGTGATGGTGCGTGGGCGTGGATAATCTGGCCGGTGGAGTGGAAGCAGCGGAGCGAGGGGAGTCCCTCGCTACCACGCCGCAGATCCGTCCATCTGGCGTCTCCGGGAACAAGGAGGGGGTCACGAGCACGGATGGGGCCAGCGGCGCGACCTTGGGCCATCGGAGGAGGGCCGGTGGGGAGAGTAGCAAGGGTGGGAGGTTGTGCGCCGGCTGGTGGCAGAGGGGCCTGTTGGTGGAGCTGATGGGGAGCCGCGGAGGAAGGCGAGGGGAGAGGGTGCAATGCGGAGACGAGGTCGGCGGTGGTGGGTGGGGGTGGCGACGATGGGAATCACGGGAGGGAGATGAGACGAGGGAGAGGAAGGCGGGGGCAGCGGGATGCCTGGATCGCATCTGGGGAATGGGAGAGGATGAGGGTGGGTGGGTGGGTTAGGGTTTGGGTTTCTCGGGAGAAGCTCCACCGTTGATGGGTGTGTGATGGATGGCTCAGATCGCTTCGGATTGGGTGATCCGCGTGATTGTGGTTCCTTGCTTCTCATTGGCCGATTGTCTCGCACTGGAATCTTCAAAATTTAGAGCTAAATCTTGTACTTAAAAAAACTACAAATCTGCCTTGTAAAAAGGACCACATCATTTTTTGAAAATATTGGTCCACAACTTATTTACAATTAACTAAAATGTTAAGATCACACCCATTTACAATTAAGCTAGAAAATCTAAAAAAAAGAAGCATCTAACAATTTATTTGTTCGATTACAAAATCACAACCATTTATTATGCCCCCGCCGCTGATAACGACGAAAGGATCGGATGCTCACGAGCCCCCCCCCCTCCCACAAGGGGGAAGACGTTGAATGTGGAGAAGAGCCTGCAAATGGCAAATGTTATGACAACATTCTTGGCATAGTTTTGTTCAAATGATATCATATTTTGCACAAGGTTGCATCTTGAAATGATAAACAATGTTGCCTACAAAAATTTCATTTTCTTTGCACGAAAATTTTATTTTCCATTTTTCAGTGCTCAAAATGAGTTTTTTGTGAAAGACCTACCATATAGTTGTTGCAAAATTGGAACAATCAATTTTCTAAAATACTAGGCCATATTTAATGCATAATTGACTACATCGTTGAGTGTCAAAAGTTTTGATCCACCTCTGGTAAAAAAGACAATTCTGCCAATTTAGTAGGAAGCGGATAAAATTTGAACTGCAGCTACCTCATAGTTTGCTCTTTATTTTTTCCAAAAATCAGTTCTAGGTACATAAGTATCTATTTAATCAGAGAAACACCAAATGTTTTCCAAGATTCAACCACTTGCTAGGAACGGTCATTCCCGCCGTTTTGACAGCATTTTGAAACGGGCATAAAAAATTCAGAAAAGATCAGAAATTGGAAAACCTTCGCATTGTGTCATTACATGTGACCAAGTTACCAGAAAAATAATAAACGTGTAATACGTTAATTTTTTTAAAAAAAATGTTCTGATAAATGAGCTATCATGTGTGAAGATTAATGGCTTCCAAGCCAAATGATCAAGCTTATGGTCACATTCATGGCATAGTTTGTTCAAACGATCTCATATTGTTCACAAGGGTGCATCTTGGAATGGCAAACAACATTGCCTAAGGGAGTTTTCATTTTGTTTGGTCAAAAAATTAATTTTTCATTTTTCGAATGCCCAAAATGAGTTTTTTTTGTGAAGGACGTACCATATATTTGTTGCAAAATTGGACCAAATAAATTTCCTAAAATACTAGGCCATATTTAAAGCACAATTGACCAAATGGTTGGGTGTCAAAAGTTTTGATCCACCTCTGGTGAAAAAGACAAATTTCCGCCGATTCAGTAGGAAGCAGGTCAAATTTGAATTGTAGCTCCCTCATAGTTTGCACTTTATTTTGTCCAAAAATTATTTCTAGGTACATAAGTATATATTTAATCAGAGAAACACCAAAAAAAACTCCAAGATTCAACCAACGGTCATTCCCGCCGTCTTGACCACATTTTGAAACGGGCACAAAAAAAAATCAAAAAATTGGAAAACCTTCGCAATGTGTCATTACATCTGACCAAGTTACCAGGAAAAATAATAAACTTGTAATACGGAAATTCTGTTAAAAAAGTATTCTCAGAAATGAGCTATCATGTGTGAAGATTCATGACTTTCATGCCAAATGATCAATCTTATGGTCACATTCATGGCATAGTTTGTTCAAATAATCTCATATTGTTCACAAGGGTGCATATTGGAATGGCAAAAAATGTTGCCTAAGGGAGTTTTCATTTTCTTTGGACGAAAAATCAATTTTTCATTTTTCGAGTGCCTGAAATGTGTTTTTTTGTGAAGGCCCTGCCATATATTTGTTGCAAAATTTGACCAAATCAATTTTCTAAAATTCTAGGCCATATCTAATGCACAATTGACCAAATGGTTGGGTGTCAAAAGTTTTGATCCACCTCTGGTGAAAAAGACAAATTCCCGCCGATTTAGGAGGAAGCGGGTCAAATTTGAACTGCAGCTGCCTCATAGTTTGCTCTTTATTTTTTCCAAAAAGCATTTCTAGGTACATAAGTATCTATTTAATAAAAGAAACACCAAAAAAATTCCTAGATTGAACCACTATTTAGGAACGGCCATTCTCGCCTTTTTGACCGCATTTTGAAACGGGCATAAAAAATAAAAAATAAAAAAGTGGAAAACCTTAGCATTGTGTCATGACATGTGACCAAGTTACCAAGAAAAATAATGAACTTTTTACGGCAATTCTTTTAAAAAAGTGTTCTCAGAAATGAGCTATCATGTGTGAAGATTCATGGCTTTCAAGCCAAATGATCAATCTTATGGTCACATTCATGCCATAGTTTGTTCAAATGATCTCATATTGTTCACAAGGGTGCATATTGAAATGGAAAACAATGTTGCCTAAGGGAGTTTTCATTTTCTTTGGATGAAAAATCAATTTTTCATTTTTTGAGTGCCCAAAATGAGTTTTTTTGTGAAGGACCTACCATATATTTGTTGCAAAATTGGACCAAATCAATTTTCGAAAATAGTAGGCCATATTTCATGCACAATTGACCAAATGGTTGGGTGCGAGAAGCTTTGATACACCTCTCGTGAAAAAGACAAATTTGAACTGCAGCTGCCTCATAGTTTGCTCTTTATTTTTTCCAAAAATCATTTCTAGGTACAAAAGTGTCTATTTCATTAGAGAAACACCCAATTTTTTCCAAGATTCAACCACTAGCTAGAAACGGTCATGCCCGCCGTTTTCACCGCATTTTGAAATGGGCATAAAAAAATTGGGAAACCTTCGCATTGTGTCATTATATGTGGCCACGCTACCAAGAAAAATAATAAACTTGTAATATGGTAATTATTTTAAAAAAGTGTTCTCAGAAACGACCTATCATGTGTGAAGATCAATGGCTTTCAAGGCAAATGATCAATGTTATGGTAGCATTCCTGGTATTGTTTGTTAAAACAATCTCATATTGTGCACAAGGGTGCATCTTGGAATGGAAAATAATGTTGCCTAAGGAAGTTTTAATTTTCTTTTAACGAAAAATTCATTTTCCATTTTTCAAGTGCCCAAAATGATTTTTTTGTGAAGGACCTACCATATATTTGTTGCACAAGTGGATCAAATCATTTTTTTTAAAATATGAGGCCATATTTAATGTATAATTGACCAAATGGTTGGGTGCCAGAAGCTTTGATACACCTCTCATGAAAAAGACAAATTCCCACCGTTTCAGTTGAAAGTGGGTCATATTTGAACTGCACCTACCTCATCGTTTGCTCATGATTTTTTCCAAAAGACATTTCTAGGTACAAAAGTGTCTATTTCATTAGAGAAACACCAAAAGCTTTCCAAGATTCAACCACTAGCTAGAAACGGTCATGCCCGCCGTTTTGACCGCATTTTGAAATGGGCATGAAAAATTCAAAAAAAAAAAGGAAAACCTTCAGTTTCCTCAGTTTCTTTTTGTTTCTTTGTTGGCTTGTTATCGGTTTTCTTTATTTTGAACACATATCTACCTTTTCTCGGTACATATTTAATATTTTTAGAGCACAAGAGATACATTTTCTCGCTAAATGTTGGACATTTTCGAAATATATATAAAAATACATGTGTTTGTAACACTTTTTGAATATATATTAACATTTTTTTCCAAATAAACGTTTGACATTTTTACAATGACAATAATTTTCTATAACTACACAAATATCTTTTTATAGTGTATAAACATTTATTCAAATTTCACACACATTTTCAAGAAAACACATGAATATTTCTTAAAATGTGTCATGCATTTTTTGAATGGAAATACACATTTTTGTTACCTACGCTAACATTTTTATTTTATATTTGTATATAACATTATTTAAAATGTCACAATTTGTTTATTTGAAATACGGGAATATTTCCATCACATGTTATGTACATTTTTGTACATCATGCAAACTTTTTTTTACATTGAACACATATTTTTTTACATTATGCAAATATAATTTTTTGGGATTTCTAAGAAAATCTAGTCATTGATGAACCATGTTGTCCATCCATCCCACGCCTTGCATTGAACCATGATATATTTTTACAATCAAAATGTTTATTGTTAATATCTGCCATTCAAACACAATTTTCTTCTTCTTTTGAACAGGTACATGCCCACGTGTAGGACTTGGACTCGACTCATTGTTTTCCTTTTTTTCTTTGAGACATCATTGTTTTGATATAAGCTTTTCTTTAGATAATTTTGCTATAAGCTACTGGTTGGAAACATACCACTAAAAAAAGCTGGCCTATGGGTTCTTGCCCCACTCACTCGGCACAGCCAAAAAAGAAAAAAAAATGGTGGCGGCCCAGGTCCAGGAACAAATCTTATAGCTCAATAGGGGTTGGTCCGGTTGTGTGACACAAAACTTGATGTGGCGTTGTGGTTAGCTGGGCTTAGCAGAGGCAGACGAACGCGAGTTCGACTCCCGGGCTTGCTCTTTTTTTGCTGGAATTATATCATTCAGCGGCTGTACGGTGTCATGTGTTCCACTTATCGTTGGTGGCGGGTCCTGCTTGTCGCTCTTGCATTTGTTACTTGGGTGGCACAGGGTGGGTGCCATATGGCAGGCCTCACAGACCAGTGGGTCGGATGGTCAGACGTGTGGGTCCCATATGGCAGGTCCCACAGGTCAGCATGACCAGAGAGCAGGGTGGGTCCCATGTGGCGGGTGAAAAAGATGACTAAGCATCACACATATGGAGAATCGATAAACAAAATTGACAACTAAGCATGACACATCGGCAAAAATGATGAGGTGGCACCTAGTCACAAGAATGCACCACAATTTACAAGGCTATGACCATCTATATTGGTCATGATCAGCTAGAAATAAGGCAGCGTACCAGTGTTGTTTGCTTTACGACCATTTCGTGTAAGGAAATTACGACCATTCTGACCAAAATGGTCGTTATGGCTTAGGGTTTGGAGCCCCCCGAACAGCTTACGACCAGTTGGTCTCAAATGGTCGTAGATTTACAACCATTTCTTCCAGGGTCACTGACAGAAGGTCACAAGTTGACATATTTCTTGTAGTGATGCTGCGGGGATGTGGTCGACGCGGGCGGCATCGTCACCACCTCCCATGTGGTCGAAATAGGAGCAAGAGGCACCAGAGAAGGACAACATAAACAGAGCATCCTAGCGGCCACGCTCTACCAGTTACGGGTGGAGAGCTCATTCCGTTTGCACCTCTTCGCCTGACCGAATGGCACAACCACAACGATGGCACTCACTTTAGGGAAAATCGCTATCCTCCGAACGCCCCCGCTGTGGACGCGGCCGCCGTGCATGCACCACCCCCGGAGCGAGCTGACCCAGCCTGTGCACCAAATGGAGCCGCTGGTCCACAAGCGCCTCCACCTCATCACCACGCCATCTTGGCGACTGGCTCACGACGACGAGAGCATGACGTCACCACCGATGACCCACAAGTATAGGGGATCAATTGTAGCTCTTTTCGATAAGTAAGAGTGTCGAACCCAACAAGGAGCAGAAGGAAATGACAAGTAGTTTTCAGTAAGGTAATGTCTGCAAGTGCTGATTGTAAGTAGCGGAGTAGTTTGATAGCGAGATAATTTGTAACAAGCAAGTAACGGTAGTAGTAACCAAAGTGCAGCAAGGTAGCCCAATCCTTTTGAGGCAATGGACAGGCCAAAACGGTCTCTTATGATAAGCAAAGCGTTCTTGAGGGTACACGAGAATTTCATCTAGTCACTTTCATCATGTTGGTTTGATTTGCGTTTGCTACTTTGATAATTTGATATGTGGGTGGACCGGTGCTTAGGTGCTGTTCTTACTTGAACAAACCTCCTACTTATGATTAACCCTCCCACAAGCATCCGCAACTACGAGTAAAGTATTAAGAATAAATTCTAACCACAACATTACACTTTTGGATCCAATCGGTCCCTTACGAAATAGCGCACAAACTGCGGTTTAAGCTTCTGTCACTCTCGCAACCCACCATCTAATTGCTACTCCACAATGCATTCCCTTAGGCCCAAATATGGTGAAGTGTCATGTAGTCGACGTTCACATGACACCACTAAGGGAATAACAAAAAACATACTATCAAAATATCGAACACATATCAAGTTCACATGATTACTTGCAACATGATTTCTCCCGTGACCTCAAGAACAAAAGTAACTACGCACAAATGATAAACATGTTCATGATCAGAGGAGTATTAAATAGTATAATGGATCTGAACATATAATCTTCCACCAAATAAACCATATAGTAATCAACTACAAGATGTAATCAACACTACTAGTCACCCATAAGCACCAATCTATAGTTCCGGTAACAAGATTGAATACAAGAGATGAACTAGGGTTTGAGAGGAGATGGTTCTGTTGAAGATGTTGATGGAGATTGCCCTCCCCAAGATGAGAGAGTTGTTGGTGATGATGATGACCATGATTTCCCCCTTCGGGAGGGAAGTTCCCCCGGCGGGATCGCTCCGCCGGAGGGCAAAAGTGCTCCTGCCCAAGTTCCACCTCGAGATGGCGGCACTCCGTCCCGAAAGTCTCCTCCTTATTTTTTCTAGGTCAAAATGACTTATATACCAGAAGATGGGCACCGGAGGTGGGTCGAGGAGGCCACAACCCACCAGGGCGCGCCTAGGGGGCCTAGCGCACCCAGGTGGGTTGTGCCCACCTGGTGGCCCCCCTCTGGTGTTTATTGACTCCAATATTTCTTAAATAATGCATAAAAAATCTCCGTGAAGTTTCAGCTCATTTGGAGTTGTGTAGAATAGGTGGCCTGACAAAGCTTTTCCAGGTCCAGATTTCCACCTGCCGGAATTCTCCCTCTTGGTGTGTTCCTTGCAAATTATGAGAGAAAAGGCATTAGAATTACTCCAAAAAGCATTATTATGGAGAAAAACATTATAAATAATAGTAAGGAAACATGATGCAAAATGGACGTATCATCTCCCCCAAGCTTAGATCTCACTTGTCCTCAAGCGCAAACCGAAATCGAAAAACATGTCCACATGCTTTGAGAGAGAGGTGTCGATAAAAACAAAATACAGACATAGAAGCATCATGTTGATTATTATAACAGCAACAAAACTAAACATAGGACTTTTATCATAGAACTTTTATCATATACTTCTCATGAATAAGTAATAGTTCATCACACAATCGAAGTATAAAGCAAAAACTCTATTAGAAACCGACAAACTATGTTCTCAGTCAACTTTGGAACTACAATTCATCATATTTTTAGGAAGGGCCACGTGTCGGAGCCTTTAGGCAAGTCCACATACTCAACCATCATATAGTCTATGATTTCTAACACTTACCTCGTACCCATGAGCAAAACGTTTCAACCGGACACATAGAAAGATAGGGGCTTATAGTTTTGCCTCCCAACATACTCACCGCAAGGGTGATGTCAACAATAATAACTCATGCTATTTATATTCAACTGGACATATGTACCTAGATCTTTCCTCACCACATGATGCTTGCCAAAGGAGAAAAATAAAAGGAATAGAAGGAAAACTTTGATTCTTTGCATAAAAGTAAGTGCATAAAAATAAAGGAAAGGCCCTTCGTAGAGGGAAGCAGAGGTTTCCATTCGCTTATTTGTTTGTATGCTCAATCCCTTAGTGCAAGAGAATGTCACGTTGTATTGCCCCTTAAGATGACAACCTTTATTATGTAGTCTGTCGCCTTTATTCTTTGTCATCCAAGTTTGTACAACGCTCAATTTTCTCTTACACTAAATGATCTCACACTTTTAGAAGCAATTTTTATTGACTTTTTGCACCGATGACAACTTACTTGAGGGATCTAACTCAATCCCTAGGTAGGTATGGTGGACACTCGAAAAAGATTTGGGTTTAAGGGTTTTTGGATGCACAAGTAGTATCTCTACTTAGTGTGGAATTTTTGGCTAGCAAAGATAGGGGCAAGCACCACATGTTAAAGGATCTATGACAATATGAGTTCTATGTGAATATAAACAAACATAAACCATTAAGTTGTCTTCCTTGTCCAACGTCAACAATTTTGGCATATAATATTTTGATGAGGGCTCACAATCACAAAAGATTTCTAGGATAGTATATCTATATGTGAATCTTCTCTTCCCTTATTAATTCTTTCATGAGTTGCATCATTGACTAATGCTATGTTTGTCAATCTCTAATAAAATTTTCTACTTAGACTTTTCCTTATGTGGTGCCATCACCTACCATAGGATTAGCATATAATCTTATTGATTTATTTCCTTTCTCTTTTTCTTTATTTATTTCTTTTCTTTATTTGCAACATGAGAGTAAAGACAGCAAAAACTCAAACTAACTTTATTATATAACTTGCACACGATTACAAGGATAGATCACTAAGCAAATTCTCAAAGAAGAAATGATCGAACTAAACTTTATTTCATCTAAAAGCAAATGATCGAACTAGGATAAGTAGAAGCAGAAAGATAGTGGGATGATACGATACCAGGGCACCTCCCCCAAGCTTGGCGGGAGTCAAGGGGAGTGCCCATACCCGATACTCAATTCTCCTTTGGTGGTGAAGAAGATGGTGGTGGTGAAGAAGTATTCTCCAATATAACCATAAGTAGGTCCTTCAACCCTTGAATCTTCCGAAGGGCTTGATGAATTAATTCACTGTTTTTCTTCACCTCAGCCATTATGTGTTTATTCTCAGGGCCCCATGGTTTGGTTCCTGCACTGTTTTCTCCCGGCCGAGATATGTCCCAGTTGGACAGTATGTGCCTACGAGGAGTGTTCTAGAACCCATAATTGTGAATCAAATTATGAAAATTGTTGCGATGTAACCTGTGTAAGGGCCTCCTTGGTGGGAGCTCATCTTGTACTTCCAGGCTCGCTTGATTGTTCGATGATCCCATGGCTTGATGAGGATTAGGATGACTGGAGATGCCAGCTAATTTGCCCCTCTCAGAGGCCGGAAGGTGAATCCCAAAGGGACTTTCCTCTTCTTACATGGCAACCTCTCGAGCTTCATCCCTCCTTAGATCTTCCTGAACCAACCCTATGCCTCCTTCTCCATTGTTGAAGGGTGAGGAAGACATGACGTTGGTCTCGTTGAATCTGTCAGAAAACAACAAGAAAAGAGAACATAGGATTTCTCGGCGATACGGTGATCAACATGTTCGGGAAGTATATATAGATTTTTTTATCTTGGAGGACAAGCATACAGAAGAAAAACGGAGTACGAAAGGTGTCCTAGGTGGGCACAACCCACCTGGGCACGCCTGGCAAGCCTGGCGCGCCCTGGTGTCTTGTGCCCACCAGGGGATGCTTCCTGGAAGTTTCTTTATTTCCAAAATTTTAAAATATTCCAAAACTGATAAGAAATATTTTTGCGGATTTTTCGGAGTCTGTTTACTTACCGTATCACGTACCTCTTTATTTTCACGATTCTAGAGTGTTCCGGAAGGACTCTTTTATGTGTTCTTCCGGTGTCAAAGTTTGGATAATATTACTTTCAACATTGATAGGCGTACCTGAGATATAATGCTTTATTCGTTGCCCATTGACAACCTTCGGGTTAGTACCTTCGGAGTTATTTATTTTGATGGCTCCAGACCGGTAAGCCTCCTCGATGTTGTATGGGCCTTCCCATTTTGAGTGGAGCTTTCTTGCAAAAATTCTAAAACGAGAGTTGTACAAAAGGACATATTGTCCAACTTTAAACTCACGCTTTTGAATTCTTTTGTCATGCCATCTTTTAACTTTTTCTTTGAATAACTTTGCATTTTCATAAGCTTGGGTTCTCCATTCATCTAAAGAGATTATATCAAATAACCTCTTTTCACCAGCAAGTTTGAAATCATAGTTGATTTTTTAACTGCCCAATATGCTTTATGTTCTAACTCAATAGGCAAATGACAAGCTTTTCCATAAACCATTTTATAGGGAGACATACCCATAGGATTTTTATATGCTGTTCTATAAGCCCAAAGTGCATCATCTAATTTCTTAGACCAATTCTTCCTGGACCTATTAACAGTCTTTTGCAAAATTAATTTTATTTCTCTATTGCTAAGTTCAACTTGACCACTAGACTGAGGATGATAGGGTGATGCAATTCTATGGTTAACATCATACTTAGCAAGCATCTTACTGAAAGCACCATGAATAAAGTGTGAACCACCATCAGTCATTAAATATCTAGGGACTCCAAACCTTGGGAAAATAACTTCCTTAAGCATTTTAATAGAGGTGTTGTGATCAGCACTACTAGTTGGAATAGCTTCTACCCATTTAGTAACATAATCAACAGCAACCAAGATATGTGTATACCCATTAGAGGAAGGAAAAGGTCCCATGTAATCAAATCCCCAAACATCAAATGGTTCAACAACAAGTGAATAATTCATAGGCATTTCTTGACGCTTACCGATGTTACCTATTCTTTGACATTCATCACAAGAAGAGACAAACTTACGTGCATCCTTAAAGAGAATAGGCCAATAAAATCCAGATTGCAATACCTTGTGAGAAGTTCTATCTCCAGCATATGCCCTCCATAAGCTTCAGAGTGACATTTCCGTAGGATTTGTCCCTATTCATGCTTAGGTACACAACGTCTAATAATACCATCTACTCCTTCTTTATAAAGATGTGGGTCATCCCAAAAGTAATGTCTTAAATCATAGAAGAATTTTTTATTTTGCTGGTATGTAAAGCTAGGCGGTAAATATTTAGCAACAATGTAATTAGCATAGTCAGCATACTAAGGAGTACTATGAGAAACATTTATTGCAGCTAACTGCTCATCAGGAAAACTATCATCAATAGGTAGTGGGTCATCAAGCACATTTTCAAGCCTAGACAAGTTATCAGCTACTGGGTTCTCAGCTCCTTTTCTATCAATGATATGTAAATCAAATTCTTGTAACAAGAGAACCCAACGAATAAGTCTAGGTTTAGCATCTTTCTTTTCCATAAGATATTTAATAGCAGCATGGTCTGTGTGAACAGTTACTTTGGAATCAACAATATAAGATCTAAATTTATCACAAGCAAACACCACTGCTAAGAATTCTTTTTCAGTAGTAGCATAATTTCTCTGAGCACTGTCTAGAGTTTTACTAGCATAATGAATAACATTCAATTTCTTATCAACTCTTTGTCCTAGAACAGCACCAACAACATAATCACTAGCATCACACATAATTTCAAAAGGCAAGTTCCAATCAGGTGGTTGAACAATAGGTGCAGATGAGTGTTTCAAAGGCTTCAAGACAATCATCATCAAAAACAAAAGGAATATCCTTTTGCAAAAGATTAGTAAGAGGCCTAGAAATTTTAGAGAAGTCTTTGATAAATCTCCTATAGAAACCAGCATGACCTAGGAAACTAAGAATGCCTTTGATGTCCTTAGGACATGGCAATTTCTCAATTGCATCAACCTTAGCTTGGTCCACTTCAATACCTCTTTCAGAAAATTTATGACCCAAGAGAATGCCTTCATTAACCATAAAGTGACACTTCTCCCAATTCGAGACAAGATTTGTTTGTTAACATTTCTGCAAAACTCGCTCAAGATTGCTTAAACAATCATCAAAAGACTTCCCATAAATAGAGAAGTCATCCATGAAAACCTCAACAATCTTTCCAGAAAAGTCAGAGAAGATAGCAGTCATACATCTTTGAAAGGTAGCAGGTGCATTACATAAACCAAAAGGCATACGTCTATAAGCATAAGTTCCAAAGGGACAAGTAAAAGTGGTCTTTTCTTGATCAGGTTGAGAAACAGGTATTTGTGAAAAGCCAGAGTTTCCATCTAGGAAGCAAAAGTGTGTGTGCTTAGATAATCTTTCAAGCATTTGATCAATAAATGTCAAAGGGCAATGATCTTTTCTAGTTGCTTTGTTTAATTTTCTATAATAAATTACCATTCTATAGCCTGTAACAATTCTTTGTGGAATAAGTTCATTCTTATCATTTGGAACAACAGTAATACCTCCTTTCTTAGGGACACAATGAACAGGACTTACCCATCCACTGCCAGCTATAGGATAAATTATACCTGCTTCGAGAAGTTTAAAATTTTCGTTCTTACCACTTCCTTCGTTTTTGGATTCAGCCGATGTTGGTGATCAACAGCGGGTTTAGCATCAGGTTCCATGTTAATTTTGTGCTAACATAGAGTGGGACTAATGCCCTTTAAATCATCAAGAGTATATCCAATAGCAGCCCGGTGCTTCCTTAGAACTTTCAATAATCTTTCTTCTTCATGTTCTGAAAGGTTAGCACTAATAATAACATGATATATTTTCTTTTCATCGAGATAAGCACATTTCAAAGTGTCTGGAAATTGTTTTAGTTCAAACACAGGATCACCTTTAGGTGCAGGAGGACCTCCTAGAGTTTCAATAGGCAAACTGTGTTTAAGCAGATGACGTTGTTCAAAGAAAACCTTATCTATTTCATTTCTTTCATGCATATGTAAATCATTTTCATGGTCTAGCAAATATTGTTCTAAAGGATCAGTAGATGGAACAGCAATAGAAGCAAGACCAATTAATTCATCCTTACTAGGGAATTGTTTTTCATGATGATTTCTACTAAACTTGGAAAAATTAAAATCATGAGACTCATCACCAAAGCTAACACCAACAGTTTGTTTCTTACAATCTATCTTAGCATTAACTGTATTCAAGAAAGGTCTACCAAAGGTAATGGGACAAAAGTCATCTTGTGGGTAACCAAGAACAAGAAAATCAGCAGGGTATTTAATTTTCCCACACAAGACTTCAACATCTCTAATAATCCCAACTGGTGAAATGGTGTCTCTATTAGCAAGTTTAATAGTAACATCTATTTCTTCTATCTCAGCAGGTGCTATGTCTTTCATGATTTCTTCATATAAAGTGTAAGGAATAGCACTCACACTAGCACCCACGTCACATAAACCATGATCACAGTGATCTCCTATTTTAACTGAAATAACAGGCATGCCAACAACAGGTCTATGTTTATCTCTTCTATCAGGTTTAGCAATTCTAGCAGCTTCTTCACAGAAGTAAATAACATGCCCATCCATATCTTCTTCCAAGAGATCTTTAACCATCGCAATACTAGGTTCTACTTTAATTTGTTCATCAGGTTTAGGTGTTCTAATATAGCTTTTGTAACCACAGTTGAAACTTTAGCATGTTCCTTAATCCTAACAGGGAAAGGTGGTTTCTCAATATAAGCAGAAGGAACAACTGGATCAACATTATAGAATATTGTTTCTTCTTTGACTGGTATTGGTTCTTTAATTTCTTCTTTAATAGGTGGGTGATATTTAAATCACTTCTCCTTAGGGAGTTCAACATGAGTAGCAAATGATTCACAAAAGGAGCTACTATCTCAGAGTCAAGTCCATATTTAGTGCTAAACTTTTGAAAAGCATCAGTATCCATAAAAGATTTAACACAATCATACTTAAGTTTAATACCTAACTCTTTACCTTCATCGAGTTCCCAATATTTAGAGTTGCGTTTAATTCTTTCCAACAGATCCCACCAGAATTCAATAGTCTTCTTCATAAATGAACCAGCACAAGAAGTATCAAGCATGGTTTGATCATTACGACAAAGCCGAGCATAAAAATTCTGGATAATAATTTCTCTTGAGAACTCATGATTGGGGCATGAATATAACATTGCCTTAAGCCTCACCCAACCTAGAGCAATACTTCCTCCTTCACGAGGCCAAAAATTATATATATAATTCCAATCACGATGAACTAGATGCATAGGATAAAATTTTTGGTGGAACTCCAATTTCAAACGATTCCAATTCCATGATCCAATATCATCACATAGCCTATAACATGCCAATGCTTTTCCCTTCAAAGATGAAGGGAAAACCTTTTTCATCACTTCATCCCTAGGTAAACCTGCAAGCTTAAACAATCCACAAATTTGTTCCACAAATATCAAGTGCATATCAGGATGTTCCGTTCCATCTCCTGCATAAGGATTAGCTAGCAGTTGTTCTATCGTAGCCGAAGGAATTTCATATTCAATATTTTCAGTAGGTGCAGTAGGTTGAGGGGTAGCTAATTGTGATTCTGGACGAGGTGAAGATACCCCGAACAAACCCCTCAAAGGATTTTTTTCCATAGTAACAAGTGACAATAAATTTCAGCACACTATATAAATGTTTCCTTACCAAAGGCGCTTCACTCCCCGGCAACGGCGCCAGAAAATAGCCTCGATGACCCACAAGTATAGGAGATCAATTTTAGCTCTTTTAGATAAGTAAGAGTGTCGAACCCAACAAGGAGGAGAAGGAAATGACAAGTAGTTTTCAGTAAGGTAATGTCTGCGAGTGTTGAAATTGTAAGTAGCGGAGTAGTTTGATAGCGAGATAATTTGTAACAAGCAAGTAGCAGTAGTAGTAACAAAAGTGCAGCAAGGTAGCCCAATCCTTTTGAGGCAAAGGACCAGCCAAAACGGTCTCTTATGATAAGCAAATCGTTCTTGAGGGTACATGGGAATTTAATCTAGTCACTTTCATCATGTTGGTTTGATTTGTGTTAGCTACTTTGATAATTTGATATGTGGGTGGACCGGTGCTTAGGTGTTGTTCTTACTTGAACAAACCTCGTACTTATGATTAACCCTCCCGCAAGCATCCGCAACTACGAGAAAAGTATTAAGAATAAATTCTAACCACAACATTACACTTTTGGATCCAATGGGTCCCTTACGAAATAGCGCATAAACTGGGGTTTAAGCTTCTGTCACTCTCGCAACTCACCATCTAATTGCTACTCCACAATGCATTCCCTTAGGCCCAAATATGGTGAAGTGTCATGTAGTCGACGTTCACATGACACCACTAAGGGAATAACAACATACATACTATCAAAATATCGAACACATATCAAGTTCACATGATTACTTGCAACATGATTTGTCCCGTGACCTCAGGAACAAAAGTAACTACTCACAAATGATAAACATGTTCATGATCAAAGGAGTATTAAATAGCATAATGGATCTGAACATATAATCTTCCACCAAATAAACCATATAGTAATCAACAACAAGATGTAATCAAGACTACTAGTCACCCACAAGCACCAATCTATAGTTCCAGTAACAAGATAGAATACAATAGATGAACTAGGGTTTGGGAGGAGATGGTGCTGTTGAAGATGTTGATGGAGATTGCCCTCCCCAAGATGGGAGAGTTGTTCGTGATCATGATGACGATGATTTCCCCCTCCGGGAGGGAAGTTCCCCCGGCGGGATCGCTCCACCGGAGGGCAAAAGTGCTCCTGCCCAAGTTCCGCCTTGAGATGGCGGCTATCTGTCCCGAAAGTCTCCTCCTTATTTTTTTCAATGTCAAAATGACTTATGGACTAGAAGATGGGCACCGGAGGTGGGCCGAGGAGGCCACAACCCACCAGGGCGCGCCTAGGGGGCCTGGCGCGCCCAGGTGGGTTGTGCCCACCTGGTGGCCCCCCTCTGGTGTTTATTGGCTCCAATATTTCATAAATAATCCATAAAAAATCTCCATGAAGTTTTAGCTCATTTCGAGTTGTGCAGAGTAGGTGGCCTGCCGTAGCTTTTCCAGGTCCAGATTTCCAGCTGCCGGAATTCTCTCTCTTGGTGTGTTCCTTGCAAATTATGAGAGAAAGGGCATTAGAATTACTCCAAAAAGCATTATTATGGATAAAAACATTATAAATAACAGTAAGGAAACATGATGCAAAATGGACGTATCAACCACTACCGGCACCATCAGGAGCCGGGCAACGTTATGATCTTCATCGGCATACATCCCGAGCACCGCTTCGGAGGCCATGGCGCGGGCCCAGCTGCTGTTCAGATTTCCACCAGCAACCAATTAGTTGGATGAGTGGATAACCACCATTCAGAGCCTAATTGGTTTCACCGAGGCAGGAGGATCACAGCGGGCTCGCCCGCCACGGCCTCCCCAGGCAATGACAACAGCCACGCTGCTGGTCGTGCGAAAGGGGCCACCCCTATGATGCAGTCCCCTCCATGGCAGCCAGCACGGGAGTCGTGCGACCAAGAACCCGACGACATCTCGATGGCTTCAACGGACCCTCGAGCGCGTCAAGTCCAACGGCGAGTCCTGGAGGACAGGCAAAGGGAAGGCGCATGCGTCACCATCGAGTGACGCCGCGACACCCACCGCCATTCCGACAGGCACGATGGCCCCAACGTCGATGAGCCTACACTCGCCGAAGGTGGGTACCTGCCTTTCGAGGCTGGGTGCCCTGCCTTCACCTATGAGTTGCGGCAAGTCCTGAAGGAGCTTTACAATCTAGTGGATAAGTGTTATCGATTAGAGGGGGAGGATGCTCCCCGGAGAAGAGGATGGCATGGACATCGACTCAGAGGATGATGACAAGGCCACCAGTCAGAAGAAGAAGAAGAACAAGAAGCGCAATAAAAGGCATAAGGATAAGGTAGTGATGACCGTTGTGGGATCAAGAACGCCTAGTACCGGCAAGAAGGCCAAGACTAAGGTACCCGACAAGGAAGTTGCCGCGTGCACTGATTGCCGGGAAACCGCGGCTGCCGAGAAGGCAGGGAAAGGTGATGGGTCGTACTACAAGATCCATCGGACCAAGTGCCACGATCTCTAGGAGTGTCATCCGGTTGAGAAGCTCGTCAAGAAGTAGATGGCTGAATATGAGAAGCGAGATAAGGAAAAAGGTTAGAATGACGCTGGCGGGAAGGGACGAGGCGGCGGAGCGAGCCACCCCAGCGAGGCTCCTCAGAATAAAGGAAAACACGCCAGAGGCCGTAAAAAGGAGGATTGAAACGATGATAGTGATGGAGGGGATGAAGAGGAAACCAGCGAGTAGTAATTCCAGAAAGCCACTGACGCCCTGTGCATTGACGAGGGTGTATCTCTGCACTCCTCTCACCGCCAACTTAAACAGTGGGCATGTGAAGTCAATGCCGTGGAGCCAGCAGCAGATTCTCAGAGGCTACTCAAGTGGTCCCACACGCCCAACATCTTCGACAAAGAGGACCACCCTGACTGTACCACTACGGTAGGGTGCTTGCCGTTGTTGGTCTCACCAACAATCCGCAACCTCAAAGTCATAAAGATGTTGGTTGACGGCGGGGCCAAGTTGAATCTGATTTCTCCAGAGGTCATCAGCAAACTCCAGATAGCAGAGGAAGAGCTCAAGGTTACTGATACATTTCAAGGAATCAACCGCGGAGGAGTCGTCCTAAGGGGAAGATCACGTTGCTGGTGACATTCGGGGGAGAGTTGAATTACCGAACTGAGAAGATCGTATTTGATGTGGTCGACCTCGCCCTGCCGTACAATGGGATCCTTGGTCACCCAGCTCTGGCCAAATTCATGGCGGCATCCCACTATGCCTACAACACCTTGAAGATGCCAGGGCCGATAGGCGTCATTTCCATTCCATCAGTCAAGAAGGATGCAATCATTTGCATGGACAAGATGTACCGGGAATCGGCTGTGGCAGAGGCCGCTGGAGCTGTTGTTCCCGCGAAGGAAAGTAAAGGAAAGAAGGAAGCTAACAGAGACACCAGCAAGGAATCCGGGAAGCATACCTCTTCGGAGTATGTTGTGCCTATTGATGACTTGCGGGAGAGTTCCAATAGCAAGAGATCCAAGGCTACTGCACACAGTGTGAAAAAGGTCCTGGCAGGGCTGGCTGGCGTTGGTGGTACCTTCATGTCACGCCCCCGATTCAATCGTACACTAATCATGCACGCAAATGTGTACGATCAAGATCAGGGACTCACGGGAAGATATCACAACACAATTCTAAAAACATAAATAAGTCGTACAAGCATCATATTACAAGCCAGGGGCCTTGAGGGCTCGAATACAAGTGCTCGATCATAGACGAGTCAGCGGAAGCAACATTATCTGAGTACAGACATAAGTTAATCAAGTTTCCATAAGATGGCTAGCACAAACTGGGATACAGATCGAAAGAGGCGCAGGCCTCCTGCCTGGGATCCTCCTAAACTACTCCTGGTCGTCGGCGGCCTGAACGTAGTAGTAGGCACCCTCGGTGTAGTAGGGGTCGTCGTCGACGGTGGCGTCTGGCTCCTGGGCTCCAACATCTGGTTGCGACGTCTGAGAAGGAGAGGAAAAGGGGGAAAAGAGGGAGCAAAGCAACCGTGAGTACTCATCCAAAGTAATCGCAAGCAAGGATCTACACTACATATGCATGGGTATCTGTGTAAAGGGGCAATATCGGTGGACTGAACTACGGAATGCCAGAATAAGAGGGGGATAGCTAGTCCTGTCGAAGACTACGCTTCTGGCAGCCTCCATCTTGCCGCATGTAGAAGAGAGTAGATGGTTAGTTCACCAAGTAGCATCGTATAGCATAATCCTACCCGGCGATCCTCTCCTCGTCGCCCTGTGTGAGAGCGATCACCGGGTTATATCTGGCACTTGGAAGGGTGTGTTTTATTAAGTATCCGGTTCTAGTTGTCATAAGGTCAAGGTACAACTCCGGGTCGCCTGTTATCGTGGACACGACTATTCGAATAGATCAACTTCCCTGCAGGGGTGCACCACATTACCCGACACACTCGATCCCTCTGGCCAGGCACACTTTCCTGGGTCATGTCCGGCCTCGGGAGATCAACACGTCGCAGCCCCACCTACGCTCAACAGAGAGGTCAGCACGCCGGTCTAAATCCTAAGCACGCAGGGGTCTGGGCCCATCGCCCATTGCACACCTACACGTTGCGTACGTGGCTGAAAGCAGACCTAGGCCCCTTAATACAAGTGCAGGCTTACGGTCCAATCCGGCGCGCGCCACTCAGTCGCTGATGTCAAAAAGGGCTTCGGCTAATACCACGACGCCGGTTGCCCATATCTTGTCCCACGTGGCGGTTAGTGCGTATAAGGTCAATGACCCAACTCAGATCAAATACCAGGATCTCGTTAAGCGTGTTATTATGAAGTAACCACGGACGCCGACCAGGGCCAGGCCCACCTCTCACCTAGGTAGTCTCAACCTACCCTGCCGCTCCACCACAAAGATCCACCCAGAGGGCCGTCGGGACAAAGGTCCTTTCAGCCCCCAATCCGTGAATCACTCGCGGGTACTCTACGAGCCTACCCGACTTTAGTCACCACATGTATCATATATTATGTATATAAATATATACCCGTGATCACCTCCCGAGTGATCACGGCCGGATAGTATAGCATGGCAGACGGACAAGAATATAGGGCCACTGATGGAATACTAGCATCCTATACTAAGCATTTAGGATTGCAGGTAAGGATCACAACTGTGGCAACAATGATAGGCTATGCAGCAGAATAGGATTAATCGAAAGCAGTAACATACTACACTACTCTAATGCAAGCAGTAGAGAGAAGGAATACGCGATATCTGGTGATCAAGGGGGGGCTTGCCTGGAAGCTCAGCCGAGAAGGAGGGGTCATCAACACCGTAGTCGTACTAGGTAGCAGCGGCGTCGGTCTCGGTGTCTAGCGAGAGAAGAGAGGGAAGAAACAATAAATATAAAAGCAAACATATGCATGACAATGCATGACATGACAATGAACGGTGCTAGGTGTGCCCTAACGCGGTAGTAGGTGATACCGGCGAAGGGGGGAAACATCCGGGAAAGTATTCCCGGTGTTTCGCGTTTTCGGACAGATGAACCGGAGGGGGAAAGTTGCGTGTTTTCTATGCTAGGGATGTGTAGCGGATGAACGGGCCGCGTATCCGAAATCGTCTCGTCGTTCTGAGCAACTTTCATGTACAAAGTTTTTCCACCCGAGCTACGGTTTATTTTATATTAATTTTCAAAGATTTAATCATTTTTAGAATTTATTTAATTATTTTAATTCAACATTATCTAGAATAGTGTATGCTGACGTCATTATGACGTTAGCATGACATCAGCAGCCAACAGGGCGTTAACTGGGTCAAACTGACATGTGGGTCCCGTCTGTCATTGACTTAGTTTAACTAAACAAAATTAGCTAGTTTAATTAAGTGATTAGGTTAAGCTAACAGATCTAATTAAGTTAATTAATTATTTAACTAATTAATTAATTATTATTTGTTTTCTAAATTCTTTTTTTATTTAAAATGTTCTGGGGGCTGGGCCCCACATGCCATTGGCCCTAGGGGCCATAGCGGGCGTGGGGTGTGCGGGCGCCAGCCCGGGCCACAGCAGGGCGCCGGAGCGGCGTGGCGAGGGGGGCGCGGCCGGCACGAGCTGCCGGCCCGGTGAGCATGGGAGGCGCGCCGGAGCAGGGCGGCGCAGCGAGGCTGGAGGTGGTGGCGCGGGGGTGCGCGCGAGGGGCTGCGGCCGTGTGCGAGAATGGTGGGGCGCGGGGCAGCACAGGTGACGACGATAGGCGCAGCGGTGTGAGGAGTGGGGGTGGGGGCGCTGTCGAGGGTTGCCCGGGGGGCGATGGCGGCTGCGCAGCAGAAGCAGAGCAGCTGCAGCAGCAGGAGGCGAGGCGCGGGCCGGACAAGGGAGTAACAGGACGGCGCGACGGGTGCAGAGGCGGGCCGTGGCGGTGCATGGTGAGCGGAAGAGACGGGGCACGGGGGCGCGGCCATGGGCGCGTTCAGGGGCACAGCAGCAGCTTCAACAAGCAGCAGCAGGCACTACAAAAAAAATACACTTCCGTGATGATACGTGTTTGTCACAGTAGGTCACGTTTTCTGTCATGCATGTACATCCATGACAATTTATGACAGAATCAAGATAGTCATACCTGTGCTGTCGTAGAAGTGTTCCATGACATTACCAAAATTATCATCACGGAAGTGTCCACTTCCATGACGATAAATCGCGCGTCACAGAAGTGCTTTCGTCAAGGGTGACCGACACGTGGCATCCACCGTAACGGAACGCCGTTAAGCTATCGGGTCCGGTTTTGGATCCGATAACCCGTTAACAGCCCCGACCAATGGGGATTTTCCACGTGTAAAATCATCATTGGCTGGAGGAAACACGTGTCGGCTCACCGTTGGGACAGATGTCATCCACTCATTGGACCCAAAGCGCCTATGATACGTCGACACGTGGCACGGCCCAACAGAGGCCCATTCCTGTGAAAAGGCCGGCCCGTTTGACTTGGTCAAAAGGTGGCGGGCCGGCCCACGGCAAGCCTGTTAACGGCCTGTTCGCATATAGCCCATTTACAGCCCGCTATCCCAGGGCCCGTTTACGGCCTATCCGAATTAGGCCCAGTAGCGTCATCTGGGCCGTCCAATATAATTCCAGCCCGTTTTAACTTCCGGCCCATGTATGGCCCATGACGTCTTTCGGCCCATATGAGGCCCTTAGTAACCCTCGGCCCCTTAACGGCCCGTGGTAAAACTGGCCCGTAATGAACAGTGTATCACTTTATACCCATTAACGGCCCATTATTCCGTTGGGCCGTTTCCAGCCCATGTTATCTTTCGGCCTTCTCAGGGCCCATTTATTCTTGGGCTCATTTCCAGCATTCGGTTACTTACGGCCCGTTACTGTCATTTTCTGCTTGTGGGCCAAATTCAGCCCGTGGTTACAGTCGGCCCGTTTGTGGCCCGTTAATACGTTGGGCCGTTTTCATGTCGAAAAAAACCCGTTGGGCTGTTTTCATAGAGTTATCAAATACGGCCTATTAACGGCCCGTTATTGTCCACGAATAGTACGGCCCATGATTGGCGAAATGATGATACGCCCCGTAGAAGGCCCATGGATCCTACGGCCCGTAAAAGGCCCATGGATCGTACGGCCCGTAGAAGGCCCATGGATCCTACGGCCCGTATAGAAGGCCAATGGATCCTACGGCCCGTAGAAGGCCCATGGATCATACGGCCCGCAGGAGGCCCATGGTTACAACAGTCCGTGTGTTGCCATGATTATTTTGGCCTAGTTTCCAAAAATAGGTTATTGTGGCCACTAGAAAAACACAGAAAAAGAACTGCAGTGACTACAAGCAAACAACTAAACAAGACAATAAGGAAATAAATAAGCAAGCAATTAACGCTAGCCTATTACCGCTATTACACATATTACATCCACTGGGCATCAAAGTTCGCCACCAGTGCAAATATAGGGAACAAAGCAGCATATTACATACACTGGCCGTCAAAATTGGCCACCAGTGCAAATAAACGCGGCAGCAAAACAAGAGCATAACTGAAACAACTTCAGAAGAGCTCAAGAAACGTATGGTATCCACCATGCTGGCAATAAGCTTAGCAAGCTTATTAGCTTTGTCCTGTTTGGCGCTAAAATCCTCCAACGCTTGCTGTTGCACCAGAAAGTATGCATCTGAATGCTCCAGGGACTTCCGCAGTCCTTCCGCTTCTTGTCGCAGCACAGCTGATCGATGTCTTTCAGCTTGTAGTTGAGACTCAAGAAACCGAACTGATTCAGACAGTGAGTTTGAATAGCTTGTGCAAGCGGTAGTGGCCAGTAACTCGAACACTAAACCAAGACAGGACTTTGGGGTTGTCTCACTGTCTTCGAGATAGTCTTCCTTAGCTGTTTTATCAGCTTTGTTGGAGACCAACAAGGATGTGTCACTATCCTGAACCTTATCTGCATTACTTCCTTTACCATTGCTTAATAAGGCACTCTTCCCCAATATTCTGTCAGCATTCTAAAAGAAGAAACAAGCAGACACATAACAGGTTTAGCATGTACTAGTATATGAAACTCATTTCGGTGAACCAGTTCATTAGTAAGGTGGACAGGATTAAACTACCAAGTCTTCTATTGCCAAGTACTAGTACATAATAAAAGCATCAAACAAACATATATCTATGTCCTATGGTCACTGCATTGTCTTGCCAAATCAAAATAGAGACACGGTTCAAATCATATCAGTTCAAGACAAAGCAGCAGTGAAAGAATACAAAGCGTGGGAAACTACACGGCACAACAAGATTTCAGATGGGTACCACGGGTCTACATGTACAACAACACTATTGGCTCTGTTGTGATGCTAGTAATGTGCATGATATGAGAAGTCAACTGTATACACAATTGAAATTGAAATCAACAGAGCTATTGATAAGAGCAAGCCTGTTAAAGAAACATGCGTGAACATACCTGCTGTGCCATTGGAGTTTCGATTGGATCCTTCAATTTAAAAATAAGTTTGTATGAGTAAATACAGTGATACAAGAGCAAAGCAGTATGCACGATAGCAATCATAGTTAAAAAAGGCGCGCCTAAGCGAGCGCTTAAGCGCGCCTAGGCTCTAGGCGTTGGCGAAACGCATTGCGCATAACTACGCTTAATCTGTGCATAACTGCGCATAAGCATGCGCTTTGGTCAGTAAAGCGCAAGGCGGTGGCAAAACGCACAATTAACGCCTAGCGCTTTTTTGAACTATGATAGCAATGGAATCTTAAATTAGAACAGTTGTTCTTCAGGTTTAGGCACTTGTTCTACATGAACAGAGTACAGTAAGACGCAAGAATATAGTACTTAAAAATAGAAAATGAGCTCATAGACCTTACCACATTCTTGGTTCGGGACCAGTACAGAACAAGGCGTTCCCAGTCATCGTCCAGTAAATGTGTCTCAGGAGAACGTAAGGGAATTTGATGAGTTTCTTTGCCGGTGAAGTACGTTTTCTTCAGGTAATTCCGATACTGCCACCAAGCATTCTTGAAGATAGCAGAGGTATTAGCACAGGTTACCTCATCCTGAGTTTCCAAATCGGTCCTTCTCTATAGAGAAAAATGGGAAAATTTGCTGTATTATAACCATCATGGAGGTAGGATGTATGGGACAAAGCAAAGTAATTGCCATGAATAACATTACTTACACATAACTCCTGGACAAACACCTGCAACTGGCATTTTCCTTCATCTTCAGTATAATATTTCCAAGATGGGAAGATACGCACATACGATTTAACAACATCAAATGCGATAGATGCTAAACTACGACTAGCTGGTTGTGCTTCCTCCACAGGAATAGGCGTACTAACTGGTGGAGTTGGGGTTCGCCGTGGTAGTACTGGCCCTTTGGGCACTGGAGCTGCCTTACTAACTGCTCTTGTTTGGGAGCTCTGTGGTGGAGATGGTGCTGTGTCAACAGGAACTGGGTTACTATCTGCTGGGGTTGGGGTTAGATTGGGTGAAGCTGGTTCTCTGTCCATCGCAGTAGGGGTACAATCTGCGAGAGTTTGGGTTATGTGTGGTAGGGCTGGTTCTCGTGCATGTACAACCGGGGTGCTATCTCCACCAAGAGGTAGCACTGTTTTATTTGAAGACCGTGTTTTTAGTCCGCTAGATGCTGGCATCACCCGCTCCAATTCAAATGGCTGATAAACAGGAAACATAGTTGAATGTACAGACATTGTATGAGAGACAGATGCAATAGATAGTGTGGAAAAAAGAGGGCATGAAATAGTTGACATGTATATTGTTTAACTAAAACGGATAGCATGACATAATTTCACATATATGATGTCTATCTAAACTGGATAGCATAGCATAACATAATTCAAAGATATGATGAATAACTAAACAGGATCGCATGACATAATTCACCTACATGTTATCTAAGTAATCAGGATCGCATCATTTAATTCACATATGTGATTTATATGCTAAACAGAGGGCATTAGATATGATGTCTGAACTAAGAACATGGTGTTGAATATTGTGTATATGATGTCTAAACTATGCAATGCAAGACACCATATGCATGATATGAGCAGTATAACCGTGCCAAGTTAGAGCATACACCTCGGTGGGGGAATAGGACTGGTCATCTGTCTCTGAATCCATCTCTGAGGAGCTATCGGGACCCAACAAGAGATCTGCTTCGACAGGTAGCACTGTCTGCTCTGAAGGCCTTGTTTTCACTCCAGATTTTTCAATCTCCCACCCAAATGGCTGATTCACAGGAAGAGTAGTTTAATGTACAAACATTGTCGACAAATGGAAATGTAATGAAGAAAAGGATGGGCAAGATATCATTCAAATATATGATGCCTGGTTAAACAGGATGGCATTGCACATTTCACATATATTATGGCTGGCTAAAAGACATGAGACTGCATAATTCCCATATATGATATAGAAACTAAACAGGTGGCATTACAGAACATGTCTAAACTAAGCAGATGACATATATGATGTCAAAAGTAGGCACTGCAAGGCAACATATGCATGATATGACTAACATCATCATGCCAAGGTAGAGCAAACACCTTGGGGGGTAAATAGGAGTGGTCAGCGGCGTCTGAATCCGCCTCAGAACAGATATCTTCCTCTGGATTACAATCTGGAGAGGGGTGGGGAGGGTTTGCCATTGAACCCACCATGGAGCGATGTCTGCATGACATTGTATTGCCGCGCAAAACTCTTCTCTTTTTCTCTACATGTTCAGCATGACTGTGTACAATATCTGACATGCATACGAAAAAATATGGTGAGATTATGTAAGGAGAGCATGCAGAAATTTAGAGTGATGGTAACAACCAGTGGATGGATCCAAAAATAATGATAGCAGGCTGATGATTGCTTTAATTTAATAAAAAGACAGATGATGATTGCTTTACTATTTGTTTCCCACCCAAGATGAACAACATAGGCATACCCTAGGTGAACCAGATATTAGACAGAGATACTATTCATTGCTTCCTCGATATGTGCCCCACAACTAATTTAGAACTCAAGTTTGAACATTAATTTGGACCTGACTTGGAGTCCAAGAGGTGAACAGGACGATAAAGTAGCAGGTAATTTTAAGCAATGCATAACATAAGCAGAAACAAAAGAGTGCGACCTCTCTTGTGGACCCGTGTACTCCTCAGGTTCATCTGCTGAGTCGATGATGGTGATGCCGTTGCGGTGGGTGCCGGCGGCAGGGAAGGAGATCTGAGGCGGCGAAAGACGGTCAGGAGTCGTGATGTCTGGTTTGGTGGATGTTTCTGTCGATGGAGCAGCTCAGGTGAGGTGGACGACGTCGCGGCAGGAGCAGGACAAACCACACAAAGTTCCCTTCGACACCTACCTGTAACTGAAGTAATTCTGTAAGGGCTCATTTGGCTTGCATGATTCTAAAAACGCAGGGATAGGAAAAACACCGGAATAGGATAGGAATGCACATGGTAAACAGAGCATTTGTAAACACAGGATTTCTGTCAACTTGGGTGTTTGGTTTACAGGAATTGGAAGAGCAGAGGAATGCAAAGAAACATGGCCAAAATAAAGTGAAACCATATGAAAGCGTGTACAGTTAGAATGTTATTCTGCCACTAATGCACTTGGTCTTGTTTTCATGCATAGGATTTTGAAAAGTAGGTCCAGGTGGATGTTTTGCTTCATTCCTTTCAACAAAATGCATGAATAATTGAATAGTAGAGTGCCATTGGAAAATTCCCTATTGCTATGTTTTTCTGTTGAACCAAAATAGCCCTAATGGATCAACATGAATGTATAGTAATAAGTGATGCAACAAGTGTACAACCTCTTTGCCGTAGCCGTGTCGACCTCAACATCATTGGGTTGGTCGCTGAAGCAGTTGAGGCAGAGGTGGCTGTCGGAGGTGTGGAGGAAGATCTGAGGAATCTGTAGACGGCTCCAGGGCACTGCTCTGTTGTGATGGATCGTTCTGTCGTTGGAGCAGCTCCGGTGAGCCGTAAGACGTCAAGGCTGAAGCAGCACAAGACAGACATCGTCATTCTCAAGTGGGATTCTAATAGCATATCCAATAGATATGTAAAATAGATGTAAAATTTACATCACCAAAAACCACCTGACTACTACAGATGAGGTAAAAACTGTTGACTCTGAACTTAACTGTCGAAACTAAAATTTACTGTGGAATCTTAATGTTAATGTCGAAACTGAACGCAATGGTAGCAGAGAGGCACTTGACGTGTAGTTTAGGGAGGGCCTGCAGTTCATCTTCAACCTGCACCCCCCTGAGCCGCCAGCCACCATCGGCCGAACCGCCGGCCCCAGCGCCGCCTCGCCGCCCCGAAACAACTCCCCACCGTCGGTCCACCGCCGCCCTGGCCAGGCCTCTAGGCCCCCGCCCCCACCCTGAACCCTAAGATAGATAGTGGGGTACATCTCCGGCGAGCTCCCGTCCTCGCTGCGGGTGGTTCTACCTTAACTCCGGCGAGCCCCCAACCCCCTGAAATCGACTGACCCAAAAGTTGATTCAGTCGACTGAAGTGTAGCTAAATCAGAGCAGAGAAGCAGCACGAGCGAGGGGGAGAGCAGCAGCAGCAGCGTGAGCGAGCGAGCGAGAGCCGGAGCAGCAGCAGCGCGAGCGAGTGAGCGTGAGCCGGAGCAGCAGCAGCAGATCCGGCTGGTATGGCCGCCGCCGCCGAAGGGGCCTCGCACTGGGGGAGAGCCGCCGTGGAGATGTCGCCCGCGGCGCCGGCTTCAAGGTAGCCGCTCCATGGGGGTGCGGGATGGAGCACCATCGGCGCCGGGAGGTCGAGTTAAGGAGAAGGTGCGATGCGATGAGTGTTCAACCTCTTTGGTGGCGGCGAGTAGGCCTCGGCTTCGTCCGAGGAGTCGGTGAGGATGTTGTGGTTCTGGTGGAGCAGGTTAAGGCGGCGCGATGGGGATGGAGCAGCCGCGATAGACGAGGAGATCGTCAGAGCAGCTCCTTGGAGGTGGAGGACGGGGCGGCTGAACCGGCGGGACGACGAGATGTACGACGGATCCTCATCTGGGGAGGTGGACGAGGGAAGTCGAGCTGTTGCGGTGGACGACATCGTCGGGAAGAGGCTCCGGCTGGGCAGCGGTGAGGGGGCGGACGGAGGAGGGTGGGGTTTCGCGGCTGGAGCGGAGAGGTTATGGCGGCCTGGGATTTTGAATGGCAAAAAGGAGGCGATGGGAGGGGGTGAACCATGACTTAGGGACGCGCTTGTCCAAAATGTAGGGTGTGTTACAAAAGTACCCCCCACCGATTTGAACTAGCGGCCCTTTCGGCTCAGGGTTAGAAGGGGGATTTCGCGTGTCGGGATTTGGCAGCTGGAGGGAGTTTTCGCGCGCGTTGTAATTTCGGGATAGCAAGGCGCGGGTTGTGAAGGCGCCAGTTTTGGGAGCACGATATCTGAATTTTCGGGATATAACAAGGCGCGGGTTGAATTTTAGGGACAAGCCTAACGTGTAATATTGTACTTGTACGTACCAAATCAATTCGCACTTCCCTCAACCAAAAAGAAAACGAAAAAAATAAAACTATTCACACCACACAAAGAGAGAGTCTTGCCCCGTTTTACTATAAAAATGCTATTCAAAGCTACTCCCTCCTTCCATCTATATAGGGCCTAATGCGTTTTTCGATGCTAACTTTGACCAAATATTAGAGCAATAATATATGACATGCAACTTACACAAAGCACACCGTTAAATTCGTCTGTGAAAGGTTCTTTCAATGATATAATTTTCACATTGTGCATGTCATGTACTATTAATCTTGTCAATAGTCAAAGGCGGTCTTAAAAAACGCATTACGCCCTATATAGATGGAAGGAGGGAGTATGAATCCATGTTATGTCCAATTAAATTTTTTCGCTTGCTGTATAATGCATGTAACCTACTCATACCAACATTTTAGTGCATTCCAAATGTCTATACTACCGCTGCAATTCGAACTGAATTTGAATTCGTTTCTCTATTTCAATAAGAATCTACAATCATGATTGTTGCCAACTTCAACCATCATTCGTGTATTACCTTAATAACACACCACATGATTACTATAGAGATAGATATGAACTATGTGTACTACATGAACTCGAATTCTATTTTTTGAATACACTTGATGTTGATTCCAAATAATAGTACATTTGATGTACTAACTATATATTCATAATCTAAACCATGTTCCATACGTGTACACCGTGTTTATCACACATAGTATAGTGCCCCGCCCCCTACATTATGACAAGTATTTAGACCTGAGCTGCAAAAGCCACACATTAGCCCAAATTATGATCAATGTTCTATATATTATACGTAGTACTAGCAAGATGCCCATGCGTTCCACAGAACATCAACATGATCAAGGGGAGGCCTAATTTGCAAATATGGAGAGGGGTGTGGGTATCTTTTTTCAAAATTGCCATAGTTTCCTTCCTATCCGTCAGATATAAATCGGACGGCCTATATTGCAGGATGGCAGGCACACCATCATCAACAACTCCGTTTTTTATAAGAGTAGAGATAAAATATATTATATGTAGTATAACATGTTCATAACCACACCATGTGTATCACCGTTATATATATTCACACATGCGTCGGTTTAAAACACTATGATAAATTCTTCAAATATCCGAATTCGCTTTTTATAATGAAGTATGATCTCTATTCGTCTTTTACACCCACACAATCCTCTTATCTTTGTAGCTAGCGCTAACTTTCTCTCGTGCATGCACACGCCCGCATCCCTCTCACCCTCCCTCAGCATTCTCTAGCTCCATCGCGCAAATTCGTCTTTTCACTTTAGGTCGTTCACCCACGGTGTGTGTAGGCCCCCCAGCTCCTTCTTTACGGCACACATCGATCGATATGCCTCTCTAGCCAGGTGTGCCTAGCACAAACACAAGCTTCCCCTCTTCTCTTATCACCGTCCATGCCTCACTCCCACCACTCTTTTCATCGATCTCGTACTCGCACACTCCTTCCCCCTCGATATAGTATGACTCTCGCACCACCTCCTAGATGCATCCCTCTCTCTCTATCCTTCTCCCCGTGCCTCATTTGCTTCTAACACACACATGCATGTATACCGATCGATCTCCCAACATATACCTAGGTCGACTTTAACTATTCCCCCCCATCGATCGACGTACCTCACAAGTTATGTCTCTCCTTTCTCTGACAAAGGACGATTGATCTTCCTATGTAGTTATGTCTGCTTACCACAGCCATATCGTCCCCCCTCATCATTCGTGCATGCCTCCTGACCCGTCTCTCACACGCACGTGCACAGACAGGCAGCCATCCCCTCTCTTATTGATATTGCAGGCGTGCCCTCCGGTTGTCTAGCAAGCCTATCCCACCATTTGTTAGAAGCAACTCCACTACCACCCCCTCCAACACTCTAGCTCTGTCTCTCTCCCAACCTTATTCCTCTCCTACACATATGCATGGATGCCGATCGATCTCCCTTAATACATGAGGTAGATCGATCTCCCTTAATACATGAGGTAGGCCTCTCTCCTCCTCCACACATATACCAGCCATTGTACCTCTATAGTTAATTAGGCCTCCCCCCCCCACCACACACCGATAGTCGAGCGCTGTAGGTAGGTATCCATGCCACAGAGACAAACTGCACTGTCCCCTCTCACGTTCCAGTAGGCCAGCCACTCTATATCTTTGACGTGGGCACACACAAATTCGATGGCACTCTTTATCGATCGCGCGCGCACACACACACACATCATCCCTCTCTTCGATTCTATGGACACCTCAAGCCGATGATACCTCCACTCTCTTCTCGTGGATCGCCCCCTCTATATATATGATATATCCAGGACTCTATTTCACACACATTGCATATGTTACATTTTTTGATTGACCCCCCCCCCCCAAAAACTCTCACGAACCCACACACTATATCTCTCTACGTTTGTATCTCTCTCACACAACCCCACGTAGGTGGTGTACGTATACAAGAAGAGAATAGGTGCACCGTGCACGTACTCACGCTTCGTGCCCAGCCACACCCGCGCGGGTACACGGTGGAGCTCATTTCTGTACGAAATGGCAGCCCACGTGCTAATTTGAACGCGTGTAGCAGTTGTTTACCTACGGAGGTCGTGTACCACGCGTGCACGAAACAAAGTTCGACTTGATGCGTTGGCGCGTTATTTTTAAATAAAGTTATATCGCTCAATGGCACGTACACAGAATATAAAACGATTTTTATGGAGAAAAAGGTAGTCCGCTCCACTATATACAATGGAGCCTGCCTGCCTGGTTTGTCTCTCTTCAGAGTATCTCACACAAGGCTGCGGTGGCCTCTCTCTCTCTCTCACCGTTGGTCACTGATCCGGCCGCATCCCGTCCGCCGGCGGAAAGGGAGGACGTGCATCGTTTCTCCGTTCGACGGCGCCGAGGCAGCACGTCCCGATCTGCGGTACACGCCGTTCTCTCTGACCAAGCTCCGGCGCGGTAGGGCCTACGCCACCTGCTCGCTGCCGCAGTATGGGCAGATTCCGCCCGCCGCCGCTCACCTAGTTACATCCCGACGACCTCCAGGTATCCCCTCCGGCCTTGCTCCACTGCCCGTCTTCCCACGTCGCTGCATGTGGATCTCCCATAGTTCTTTGCCCAAAACGTAGCTCGTCCGCGTACTTTCCATATTGCAATCTCGTCCTCACACCGTTTTAGACAGACACAACCGTGTTGTTATCTTCCCTTAGGACAAGGAATATGCTTCTTTTTTGTCGTCGCATGTGTCATCAATTGTTATTGGCCAGTAATTGTTTCCTTTCTACCTCTTTTTTGCAAACAGGGCTATCCATTTCACCTCGTTGCTATTGCGACCTTTTGGTGAACTGCACAAATCACTTTTTTCTTAAGAGTGTTTTGTGTAGTTCTACCAAAATGTCACACGGGCAACGTCGCTACATTTCAGTGCGACTGC
The DNA here is from genome assembly GCF_018294505.1 of Triticum aestivum. NCBI lineage: Eukaryota > Viridiplantae > Streptophyta > Magnoliopsida > Poales > Poaceae > Triticum > Triticum aestivum. The sequence continues at coordinate 245,020,461 of NC_057811.1, read as the reverse complement.
ACAAAGGGAGATTGGTTTTGCTCTATCCTCCTCATCCAACTCCGAGCCTAATCTTCTCCAACTAGTTAGTCTTAAGAGAGACTGCAAAGGTGACCGGCTTCTATTTGTGTGTTTATTGTTTCATCAGCAGTCCTCTATTATCGTAATCACACTTAATATCTTTGGAACAGGGACGCTCAGCTCTATTTTAGTGGAACTGCACAAAATGACCGGAATGTTGCATGCTCCAGACAGCTACTTTTTTCCCAACATGCCTTGTTGATTTAGACAGAGCTGGGGGGACGTTGCTGCCAATGAAAGCATGGATCAATTTTAATTTAACACCTTCTCACAACTTTGTCTTCAGTTGTGATGTAAATATTAGCTCTGATCTGCTAATATTGAGATGCATTAGCAAGGAAGTTAGTTTTTTATTGTTTCCGAAAGAGCATCGATGGCAAGACACACGAAACAAAAGCTGAAAGCTCACACCATTGTACAATTTCATGTCGCTGGAAAATTATTTGTATAGTACGTCAATTATGTAAACAAATGCTGGAAGCTTGATAGCATTGCCAGAAGCCTCTTCGGCATCCGGGTCCATGTGCCATGCACAAAATTATACTCCTTCGTTCCTAAATATTTGTCTTTTTACAAATTTCAAATGGGCATATTTTAGAGTGTAGATTCACTCATTTTGCTTCGTATGTGTACTCCCTCCGTTCCTAAATATTTGTCTTTCTAGAGATTTCAACAAGTGACTACATATGGAGCAAAATGAGTGAATCTACACTCTAAAATATGTCTATATACATCCGTATGTAGTAGTCCATTTGAATCTCTAAAAAGACAAATATTTGAGTAGTCACTCGTTGAAATCTCTAGAAAGACAAATACTCCGGAGTATATTTAAGAACCAAGGGGGTAGTGCACAGCCGCATGGGAGACTCAGCCCGGTCGTTGCGCCGCATTAATAGTGAGTAATGAGCACTGTAATCATAAGCCCCACCTTTCCCACTTTAAGTTGCTCGGAAGAAGCAACAATCAATACGCTCTTCTTTGAATCCGCTCATACTACTCCATCCGTCACTGTTTATAGAGCGCGCTTCAGAAAAAGAAAAAATCTCTGGGACCAAGGCGACTAGCAATCGACCTGAAAAATAGCATTGTAGTTATAGCACGGCATCTATTACTAGAGGAAATAATGCATACACACATGCATGCGGTGCTTCCACCCCGGGTACACACATGCATGCACTTACTCCACTCCGTAGTACATCGAGAGAAATTGTGGACTTGATTGCGGTTACCACGCCCTAATTAATTGAGCATTAAACCAAACGCGTCTAAAGTCTCTCTGGTGGTGGAAATGCATTGAGAGAAATGCATCATAATGAAGCGCGCCCTGTAAACTGTGACGGAGGGAGGAGTAGTATGAAGGTGCAAAACCAAGTACGCGTATGGCTAGTCGGTCAACGCACCTCCTCTTGGCATATCACTGACATGTGGGACCGGAGTGTGAGCAAACCGATCTCAATTGACGGCAAAATGGCCAACCCGCCGTTCCTTGAGAGAGACGGGAGCAAGAACACACAGACAGGCTCGCACGGAGGCCAAGATATATTCGAGCATGGTTGATAGATATCATCATTACATGTTGGGCTGCCGTTTTCCGCCCTTCTCTGGAATAAATGTGTACTTTATCAGAGATTAACAAAATAAGAGTACAGAGGCTCCACCATGCGGTTCTAGTAGTAGTACTACTCGTACTACTAAACCTTGCGCTTGGCTCTTCGTCTCTTCGTGAAGTCGAACAATGATGGTACTCCGCATGTTCGGTACTACAGTGTATGCCTCCGGCAATCTGACACCGAATGAACTGATGCATGTCCACCGCCTGGGCGAGGGTACATTGCATTAGTCAAAAGGCGTAAGCGAGCTTCACCTTGTCCTACAAGCTTCTCCTCGTTCTGCGAGTTGACGGGACACATCAAAAAGTAGTGCTAGTCCATACTCCCTCCTTTCCGGTTAATATGGCTTAATCTTTTTTGCGGGTAAATGAGATAGCTTTATTCATATATAAGCATCCTTTGGACGATCAGCCAAGACATTGGTCACTAGGAAGTGAGGTACTCCGCAAAAAAGAAGAAGTAGGAAGCGAGGTGTTTCATCAAGCCAGCTCTCGGCCACATTCAAAGTGCAGCAAGCACGATTCGCACAAAGATGCGCCGCAAGGTTTGCTGACCTGTTTACATGCTGAATAACAAAAAAAAGAGGAAATATTGCTGAGCGCTCCTATTTGTAACAGGATATGAGCCAAAATTAAGCGAGAATTGTGGCGAGTCATCCATGCAATCAACTTCCATTATCACATGCGAGAACCCTCGAAGAGAACCAAATGTGTTGAAGATTGCTTTATCACATTTTAAAAATATAATAAGAGTGCAGACGCTCCTCCATCCGGTTCCTAGTACTAGTATAGTACATACATCTATAAACTATAGTAGTACTAGTACTAGTAAACTTTGCGCTTGGCTGTTCGCCTCTTCGGGAAGTCGAACAATAATAGTACTAGTATAGTGTATGCTTCTAGCAATCTGACACCGAATTAACTGTTGCACGTCCACCGCCTGAGCGAGGGAGAGCTTGCATTAGTCAAAAGTTTCTCCTTGTCCTGCGAGCCACCGCGCGCAAGCTTCTCCCGTCCTGCAAGCTTCTCCTCGTTCGGCAAGTTGACGGGACACAACAAAGTAATGCTAGTCCATACTGCCTCCTCTCCGGTTAATATGGCTTAATTTCAAACGAGATAAATACACTGTCTGTCACTGTATATTTGTAAAAATACGGTCAGTGGACTTCATAATACGCTCATTGCGCTCAATATATACATTTTCTGGTGTTTATACGGTCACTAGCTCACCCTGGCTGAGTATGTGTGTGCATGCACGTGTAGGTTGAGCACTTGAGCGTGACCGTGTGTGTTCCGTCGTGTGCTCGGACATGCATGCATTAGGGCGTCATGTGCGTTTTTGCGTCCATGTGTACGTGTGACTGTTGCATACACGTAGGGGGAGTACGTGTAGGGGCCACTAAAGGAGCAGTCAAATCACAAAGTAAGTTAGTCGGAAGAAGCAACCATCATTTCACTCTTCAATGACATGTACGCAATATAAAATGGTTGATATGGAGAGAAAAAGAAAACCACTATATATACACTAGTAGGAGCCTAAGCTACAAGCCTGCTTGCTTGGGTTGCTCTCTTCACAAGCATAGAACGTCGGTGTCCACACCGCTGGTCACATATCCGGCCTGATCCCGCAGCTGGGGGAAGGGAACAATGTTCTGCGTAGACATACTGAACATACTGAACATGTGTATATCTGAATCTTTTTGTGAATTATCATGAATATTGTTGTGTGATCTATCAATCATTTGGATCCATAGACATGCTGAACCTGTGTATATATGAATCTTTTGAGTTGTTGATAGTGAATGTTGGCTATGCATATGAACATGTCCTGTGAACCTGAGTTTGATACGAATGTTTACCTTTTCTGTTGTGCTTGTGTGTGAACTTGTTAGTATGCTACTGTGGGGTATGTGACGTGTGGGTGTCAATGGCACACCTTCCCGAGAAGAATTGCACCTGCTTTGTTAGGGTAGCAACGGCGCATCAACTCTTTTTAATCTTTTTGCTCTGTCTTGCCCCCTCCCCTGCTCAACCCCTGCCGTAATGTTTTCGGCCTCAAAACAAACATAGTACTGTGTTGTTTTTGGGGCTTGATGAAAAATCGAGTGCTGGTTTCTGTAGGTTGGCCCGCCCAGCAAATGGGCTGCTGGTCCACCATGGACTGGGAGGCTAAAAATACAAGTTGTATGGTGCAGAGGCAATTAAAAAAACGCCATCGAGAGCCATCCACTGAAGAAGAAAAAAATCGCTCCTGATGCGCATCTTCAGTCGTGCCGCCGGCCCCCTCTTTAATCCAGTTCGCTCGGGGATCTGGTATCATTTTTTACTAGAGGGCGAATAAGTATCAGCTAGGCCTAGGTTTTATATTTTAACATGCGTAGCCCACGACATACGGTGACAGTGGTTCCCACTTATTTTTTGAGGCCCATACCGGCCTATGGACTTTTTCTTAAAGATCGGCAGCCCAATGTATTTTTTTAACCACATTATATATATATATATATTATTACTATTATCGTATATTTTATAGAGACTTATATATACATTATAAAAACATCCCACGTGTTATTAACTTATAAAAGTAAATGTTTAACATAAGTTGGCAAGGAAAATCCTGGTTGTTTTTGACTCACAGGCAAGGAAAATCCTTGTGATTGCGTACAAAAGCTTGCGAAGATTTTAAGGACCAGTGTAATAATAACGCGCTCATTTTTATTTTGAGCAATAACTCGCTAATTTGTTAATTATGTATATAAAAATGTGCCTCTCTGGTTTATTTTTTGATATTAATTGCTCCTTCTAACATAACATTATATATATAACGAGCCCAGCTAATTCGTGTATTTGAAGGAAGTGCAAATGGGCTGGGATTTCTTAGATAATATAAATGGGCCGCATTGACGCGAAATTATTTGTTCACCCAGCCCAGCAAATGGATTGTACATTCTAGAAAACATGCGCTAAATATATGCCACATTTTTGCAGGCTGACATGTGGGCCAATAGGTCGAAGCCTATGTAGGGCGTTGTCAACTTGGTCGGCATGCACCTTCAATCTCTCGTCTTCTTCCTCCAGCATCGCCGGGACCGCCTGGTCCGGCCTCCGGCGGCTAGTGGCCCTGCTTAGCACGCATCGCTACCCCACTGCCGGCCAGTCTATCCCTCCACCCCGCCACACCTCCTGTTATTCTCCACCGACTGCAGCCCCATGCCGCACCAGAACCAGTTATAACCCATCTCCTGCACACAATATGCGACTCCACTACCGCGTCTTCCCATCTCCGAGTTGTTCCTGTCCGGGGCCTCGCCGTCGTCCATCGCCTCGCTGCGCTCGGTGCAGCGTGGTCAACAAACGAGAGTCATCAGAAGAGGACTGTACGTGGAGAGCCTGATGGCTAGGACCCACGAGGTCCATGGTCGCACGCAAGGAAAGTTCCTCCTTATTAAGCTGGGAAAAAATGTTTCCTCCACCAGACAGCTGGGACCCACCGGCTGTATCTTCGGACGGAAGGAAGTGCCTCCTTGTTATGCGAAAAAAATTATTCCTCCCGTTCACAGCTGGGACCCGTCAGATTTGGTGGCTGACTTGTGGGCCTACTAAGCAGACGTGTACGCAGGGCTTTGTCAACTTAATCAACAAATGATTCTAGCAGCTGGACCACTGGATGTTAATCCAATAGCCGTGCTCCTTCTTCAACATCTGTTCTTGCTCCTGTCTCCCGTGGGCGGCACCACGGCTGTGCGGCCGCGCACCTGAACCAGTCAAGTTTCCTACTCATCTCCATCTGCGTCTCCACTGCCCCGTCTTCCCCATCTCCGGGTCATTCTAGTCTGGGGCCTCGCCGTCGTCCACCGGCCTTGATGCGCTCAGCACGGTGTGGTCAATGTGGTCAACAACCGAGAGTCATCGGAAGATGACTGTAGGTGAGAGGCTGACAATGGGGACGCACCACGCCCATGGACGCATGCATGCAACAGAACGCGGCGTGGTCAACGTGGTCAAGGAACGACTTCCATCGGAAGTGTACTATACGTGGAGAGGCTGACAGCTGGGTCCACGTCCGCAGCAAGGAAGTGCCTCCTTACCACCGGACGGGCCACCTTATTTTGCGAAAAAAACGTTTCCCCCCTGACTGCTGAGACCCATCGGACGGGCCACCATATTTCGTGAAAAAAAGTTCCTTCCGCTGTCAGCTCGGACCCACCGGAAGTGCCTCCTTATTACACAGAAAAAATGAATACTCCCGCTGCTAGCTGGGACCCACCATGGTGGGAGGCAGACTTGTGGGCGTACTAAGTTGACGGGGACGGAGGGCTTTGTCAACTTAGTCAATATGAACGATTCTAGCTCCAGTGACCGTACGATGTCCATCCAACGCCCGTAGTGCTTCTTCAACCTCTAGTCTTCTTGGTCCACCCGCCCAAACTAGCGCCGGTCGTGCCGCGTGCTCCTGCCTCCCGTGGCCGGCTATGATGCCATGGAGGCCTCACCGCCCCCTACTACTCCCACCGCTGGCCAGGCCATCCCTCTACTCACCCACACCCCTGTTATTATGTGGCGACAGCAGCCTCACACCCCAGCCGAACCAGTGAACCCTCGTACTCCTCTCCGCGCGGGGTTCCACTGTAGCGTCTTCCCCGGCTCTGCGTCGTCCCCTTCCTAGGCCTCGCTGTCGTCCACCGCCGTGGTGCTCTCGGCGTGGCGTGGTCAACGTGGTCAAGGAACGACTTCCATCGGAAGAGTACTGTACGTGGAGAGGCTGACAGCTGGGTCCACAGATGTCGCAAGGAAGTGCCTCCTTATTACGCGCAAAATAATTATTCCTCCACCTGACAGCAGGGACCCACCGGACGGGCCACCATATTTCGTGAAAAAATGTTTCCCCCTGACTGCTGGGACCCACAAGCTACATCTTCGCACGCAAGGAAGTGCGTCCGAAAAAAAACGATTCGCCCCCTGACTGCTGGGACCCACTAGCTACATCTTCGCACGAAGGAAGTGCCTGACAGTCGGGACCCACCTGGTCGAAGCGTACCTAGCGTTGTCATTCTGGTCGCGAATGTGTACGTACATACTGGTCGATGTAGAGCGTGCACATGTCGTAGTAGAGGCGCGCACGTAGCATGTACACGTACGTACAGCGGCCAGTGTGCAAGAAATAAAATACGGCCACGTACGTACATACGGGCGGTGTCTCGAACGCCTACTCGCACATACGTACGGCCAGGGCTCGTGTACATGGCTGGGTCGGAACAGAGAAACAAAGTCATCATTGTGTTCATGGGGAGCCAACCGGCTGGGTGGGAACAGAATGCGTCGTCATGTTCATCGGGAGGGCTTGGATGGAACAGCCGATGGAAACGAGGCCTGGGGTACCGCAGAACAAAGGAAATGGCCTTGTGTTTGACCGGCCATGTTCGAAATGGGATCCTGTTCATCGGGAGGGGTCTGGCATACCGCAAAACGAAGGAAACGGACCTCCTACAGTCGAAACGGGGGTCCTGTTGATCGGGAGGGGTGTGGCGTACCGCAAAACAGAGGAAACAGACTTGTGTTGGAGCACTACGGTCGAAACAGGGGTCCTGTTCATTGGGAGGGGTGTGGCGTACCGCAAAACGGGACTCCACAGGATACTGCTCATCTCCACCGTCGACCCCCTCCAGCCTCCACGGGCTACTGTTCATCCATCGTCGACCTCCTCCAGCCTCCACCTACGACTGTTCATTCACGGGCTCATGTTCATCCAGCCTCCACCGCACGCTACTCCCCCTACTACTGCTCAACCAGCCCTCTCCACAGGCTCCTGTTCAACCACCTCTCCACGGGTTACTGTTCATCCAGCCCTCCACCGTCTACTGTTCATCCAGCCCTCCACAGGTTCGATCATCCAGAGGCAACACCACGGGGTCCTGTTCATCCACCCCCACCGGGAACTGTTTATCCAAACCCCCCTAGAAACGCTCACTTTTCATCCAGAGGCAGCATCGACCAGCTTCAGTTAGCAGCAGTAGCAAAGGAATCGCTCGATCGGGTTCAGTTAACAGCCATCGATAGATAGCTCGGGTTCAGTAACGCATAGCCTGCAGTGCAATCGCTCGGGTTCAGTTAGAGCCAAATGCCTCACACCCACACGCGTGCGTGTACGAGAGAAACGCACAAACCTCCGTGCATCGCTCGGCCCCAACCACCCACCGTAACCGGGAACACCCCGATATTTTCCTCGCCCTCACTTCTACCACGGTTTTTTCATCATGGATGGCTCAAAGAATGTCATGCAACTGCGTCTCCGGCCCGCCCAGGACGAAAAGCCCATTTTCTGTCATGATTTTTTGTCCTAGAAGTAGGATCCCACCACATCTGTGATGATACCGGGTTTTGTCACAATTATCGTCGTAGAAGTGTCATAAGCATGACAGAAAAAATTCATTCGGCCCAAAATGTCATGGATGTGTCTTTTTTGTAGGGAGGGGGGTGCGTGCCGACGGGTGTGGGAGCGAGGCAAGGAGGAGGGCCACGGGGCTACTGGTGCAGAGCAGCAGCAGAGAGCAGGAGGAGAGGCCAGGGCGCGAGGCGGTGATGCGGGCGGTTGCAGCAGCATGGTACGGTGCGGGCAGGAGCAGCACGTTGGTGCGCGGTCGGGGCGTGTAGGGGGAGCAGCGGCACCACGGCAACAAGCGGTCGAGCACGCGCGCTCGCGTGCGCGGGCACACGCGAGCAGGGGCAGACGGGCACGATGGCGTGGACGCGAGACATCCTGGACAGAGGGAGAAGAGGGGAGGCGGAGGCCGATGGCCTCACCAGCGTTGCAGGGGCACGGGGCTGCGAGGCTCGATGGAGCTCGTCGAGGAGGAGGACGGGGATGATGTGTGGCGATGGATGACGTGGAGCGGTCCGGCGACGATGTGGCGGGGCGTAAGGGATCGACGACGGAGAGGACGACGACGATGGCGTAGACGAGCGGCGAGGGGCCCCGACGGGCGATGGGGAACGGCGTCGAGGGGGGTTTCATCCCCGATCCAGATCTGGATCGGGGGAGAGGGGAGGAGGGACGTGGGGAGCGAGTGGGGGGGAGTGGGTGAGATGGGCTAGGGTTTCCCGTCGGTGGGGGGGGGTTATGGGGACTGAGGGGCCGATTGGGCCGTCCGGCTGTGCCTTAGCCTAGTTGGCCAAGGGGAAGGGGGTCTTTTGTTTATTTTTGTTTTGTTTTCTATTTTTACTTTCTATTGCACTTTAACAATAATCCATGCTTGTAAAATGTGTGGCTGGTTTGAATATCTAGTATGCAATATACCTCACAGCCATAAAAAGTTTGGGAGTGGTTTGATGTTGTTTGTACTTTGATTAAAAAGGAAAAGACTTAAATGGGGCTGTTTTGGTACTGTTTTCATATCCAGGGCCATTTTAAACATCTATAAAAATGTTGGTTAAGGCATGATAATTATCTAGTGAATATTTTCAACCCATTGAACATTTTAGTTTTAATGTTTGAAAACTTTTATTGTTTGCTTGATTTTGATTTTGAATTTGAATCGGTTTCTAACTAACGCGAATCGAAGTGACGTGGCACCATTAGTAGAGAATTACTGTAGCTTAATTACCCTTGCGTCACACTTCACTATCAATGCCACCCTCGATGACAAATAGGAAAGCGCGCTCGTTGCCTTCCTGTGGGCGAATATCGATGTTTTTCCTCGCAACTATCTGATACCCCCTTTGTTCCTAGGGAGGTAATCATGCACCACCTTGCTGTCTGCCCACATACCCGACCCGTCAAGCAGAAGGTTTGAAAGCAAGCCTTGAAGCAGCAACAGTTCATTGCTGAGGAGATCAAGAAACTTGAAGCAGCTGGTCTGGTCAGAGGATTACTGCATCCAACATGGTTAGCAAATCCTGTGGTGGTACACAAGGCTAATGGGAAATGGAGGATGTGCATAGATTTTACGGATCTAAACAAGGCGTGCCCGAAGGACCCATTTTCCTTACCGCGCATCGACCAGATTGTGGATTCAACCTCCGGGTGTGACTTGCTCTCTTTTCTAGATGCGTACTCTGGATACCATCAGATCATTATGTCCAAGGAAGATGAATAGCACCGTGTTCATCACCCCGTGTGGCACGTACTGCTTCATACGGATGCCTTTCGGGTTGAAGAGCGCTGGATCCACTTTTGCAAGGGCAATCTAGATTGGTTTTGAGTCACAGTTGCCCAGAAACATTGAAGCCTACATGGATGATATTGTGGTCAAGACCAAGGTCAACCCTCATTCAGGATTTAGAAGAGATGTTTGCTAATCTTCGCAAGATCAACTTGAAGCTGAACCCAGAGAAGTGTGTGTTTGGCATTCCTTCCGGGAAGCTACTTGGCTTCTTTGTGTCCCACCGGTGGATAAAGGCCAACCCCAACAAGATCAAGGCTATCGAGCAGATTCAAGCACCCAAGACAGTTAAGGACATAAGGCGTTTGAGTGGATGCATTGCCGCGCTCCGCAGGTTCATTTCCAAGTTTGCCGAGCGTGCCTTGCCGTTTTTCAAAATCTTTAAGAAGGCAAGACCCGTGTAGTGGACTCCAGAGGCAGAGGCCGCACTACAAGATTTCAAGGCCTACTTGTCCTCTGTGCCCACTTTGGTCGCTCCCAAACCACAAGAGCCATTGCTGCTATACTTGGTGGCAACTAATCAAGTGGTTAGTGCAACACTAGTGGCGCAGCGGGAAGTTGAAGAAGCATCAGCCACATCCATTGTCCCCTCCGGAGAGGAAAGTGAGCACACCCCGGAAAGGTCAGATGCAGATCAAGACACAGAAGAGCAAAGCATCGGAGGTAGCCCCAAGGTTGCGGCGAAGAAGAAGGTGGTGCAGCGCCAAGTGCACTTCGTCAGCTCCCTATTGTAGGGGGCGAGATCCAGGTACTCTGGTGTGCAAAAGTTGATTTTTCGCCTTGTCATGGCCACAAGGAAACTGCGCCACTACTTCCAAGCCCACGAGATCACGGTTGTCACCCGCTTTCCTTTGCAACAGATACTCCGAAACCCTGAGGCTACCGGTAGGATAGTGAAGTGGGCCTTGGAGTTATCCAGCTTCGGTTTGAAGTTTGAGAGCACAACAACTACTCAGAGCAGAGCATTGGCAAAGTTTATAGCAGAATGGACGCCAACTCCTGATGAAGGAGCATTGGAGACAGTTATTCCCGGCAAGGAAGTGCCCCAAGAATGGATCATGTATTTTGATGGTGCCTTCTCCCTACAAGGTGCAGGGGCTGGCGTGCTTCTCGTTGCTCCCACTAGGGAACACATGAAGTACGTTGTCTAGATGCACTTTCCCCGGGAGAATGCTACTAACAATACTGCAGAGTACGAAGGGCGCCTTGACGGGCTCAGGATTGCAACATAACTGGGGATCAAGAAGCTGATCATCGGCGGAAGACTCACAACTTGTGGTGAGACAAGTCAAGAAGGATTACCAAAGTCCATTGATGGAGGCATGCGTTGAGGAAGTGAGAAAGCTGGAGGAGCGCTTCGACGGATTGCAAACAGAGTACCCTGTGTGGAAAACATCATTGCTAATGTGCGCTGCGCAAAAGCTCCCTGTGGAACCAGGAACTTGTGTTCTCCATCTGACTCGGCGCTCCGTATCCCCGACAACAATGGCCAGAAAGAGGAGGAAACTGGACTCCGGCAGGCCTCTCCCAATAGTACCTCTTGAGGCTCCCGGCAGAGGACTTGCTAGGAACAACTCTCCTTAGGTCGCTGAGCTACATCCTCCTGCCAGACCACTGGTCCCCGCGGTCGAGGAGTGCACTCCCGCAAATGATGAGGTGCCGCTAGTCCTCGTTGCTGAGCCTCGGGCTCCAACTTGGGCGCGGCTCATAGTCCATTTCCTCCAAACTGGAGAAACTTCCGGAAGAGCAAGAAGAAGCTGAAAGAGTAGCCCGGAGGGCCAGTATGTATCAGTTTGTTGACGACACGCTGTACAGAAGGAGGCCCAACATTGTGAAATTGAAGTGCATTTGCCGGGAAGAAGGAAAGGAACTGGTGGCAGAAATACACAAGGGTATATGCGGCTCACACATTGGATCGAGGGCTCTGGTTGGAAAAGCCTTCCGACAAGGATTTTACTGGCCCACAGCCCTCCAAAATGCAGTTGAGTTGGTCACCAAATGTGAAGCCTGCCAGTTCGATTCCAAGAATATCCACCTGCCTGCCCAAGCTCTTCAGACAATCCCTTTGTCATGGCCGTTTTCGGTCTGGGGGCTCGACATCTTGGGCCCTTTTCCCCATGCTACCGGGGGCTTTGAATTCTTGTTTGTTGCAATCGACAAGTTTACAAAGTGGCTAGAAGTAGAGCCCGTGAGAAAGGTGACTGCTCAGTCAGCTATCAAGTTCTTGAAAGGATTGGTGTGCCGCTTCGGAGTCCCTGCTCGAATCATCACCGACAATGGCACCCAGTTCATGAGCCACGCCTTCATGCAATACGTTCATGCTCACGGAAGCAAGCTCTCATTCGCCTCTGCTGCAGATCCAAGGAGCAACGGGCAAGCCGAGAGGGCGAACGCTGAAGTGTTGCGAGGAATTGAGACGAGAACATTTGATAAGCTCCAGAAGTGTGCTAGGAGGTGGATCGACGAGCTACCGGTGGTTCTTTGGTCCCTCAGAACGACACCAAATCAAGCTATCGGGCAGACACCCTTCTCCCTAGTCTATGGGGCAGAAGTAGTTATCGCCATGGAACTCATTTATGGGTCACATCGAGTGCTTGCCTACGATGAAGTAGCGCAGGAACAGCACCGGCGTGACGATGCTGTGTTACTTGAGGAGAACCGTCTCCGGGCTGCTACGCGTGTTGCACGCTACCAGCAAGCCCTGCATCCCTATCCCAGCCGCAGGGTTCATGCCCGGAGTTTTGAGGAAGGTGACCTTGTCCTTAGGAGCGTTCAGTCTGCCAAGGGTACAAACAAGTTCACGCCAAAGTGGGAAGGCCCTTACCAGGTAGTACGAGTCACCAGACCTGGCGCAGTCCGTCTGGAGACTGGAGATGGCATTCAGTTGCAAAATTCATGGAACATTGAGAATCTCCGCAAGTTCTACCCGTAAGGCCCGGCTGTCGGGCCCTGCCCCGCAGCCACCCTTTTGTACAGGCCTTGCCTCTGTTGCCTGTAACCCCTTGTACAAAGCCAAGCACAAACCCTGAGCAACAGATAAATAAATGAAGCGATGGGGGCCCCCCGCCAAATAGCATGCATGCATAAGCATATCATGAGCATAGCATGTTCATGTAGATAAGGTCGCATGATGCATCATTTTCATCTACACCAAACTGCAGGCTCCTACCGTGGATTCGGTGCTGAAGAGGAGAAGAGAAGACAAGCCTACATTGCAATCCCCGGCATGCCCAAACAGATAAGTTCTCTCTCTCTCTCTCTCTCTCTCTCTCTCTTATCCATACGTGTTATGTAAGCAAACACTTCTGCATAAGGAAACCTCACCGCTTTCGAAACTTAGGTGCTCCCGTCCCTTGACTCGAACGTTGCTTTGGTCGGGGTGGTTGTAGTGGCCTTTGGCAAGAAGGTTTGGCGGGGGGCTGGTCCTTCTTTACGATTTGTTCCCGGCAGGCCTAGCGCCACGGCAGCAAACTGAGGGTGTCGGTGGGATAGCCTACTGGGGAAAACTTGTTTACTCGAGTGTATAGAGGCATTCTACCTCTGCACGGACATGTTACATGCACAAGTGCCCAGCAAGGTTTATCTTTTTGATTATTACGCCGATCAACAAGTACAGACCGAACACAAACATGGATAAAAGAGATTACATAAATTGAACTCAAGTTTGGCAAGTGCCTACACATTTTAGATTGAAAAAAGATAAGTGCCCCGTGATGCCCTTTCTTGTCTCGCTCCTCGTAGGCACTGCGGGAGGAGGAGAAGAGGGCAAATGGGGCGCCTAGGTAGAAGCCCAGTCTGACCCTGCGGGCTCCAGGAAAAGTAGCCAGACAAGACCAGGAGGGCGCGGGTGAAGGTGATGGTGAAGAGATCAGCGGAGACGACCAGTCAACCGCCACTACCAGGGCCATCAGGACGCGGCACGCAAAACGAAGCTGCAGCCCGCGAGGAAGCCTACCGGGGCCAAGCTGGAAGGCTGCTGGAGGAGCCGGGGCACCATATCCACCCCTGCACCCAACTCCTCGGTAATTCACCATGCTAGAGAGGATATGCAGGTGCAGATGGTGGTCCCACCGCCTGACGGTGATGGTGCGGCTGGTGCTCAGCCGGAGTCAGATTCGTCGCCCACCCAGTCGGCACCGTCGTCATCGCCGTCACTGTCCTCCTCGTGGCTATCGCTCGAGGAGGAGCTTTCATCGTCGGTCGAGCTCTCTGTTGTAAATATGTAAAGCCAGCATTCAAGTTTTCAGCAAAGATTATGAACTAACCATATTCACAATAACATTCAGGTCTCATGTTTACTCATATCAATGGCATAATCAACTAGCGAGCAATAATAATAAATCTTGGATGACAACACTTTCTCAAAACAATCATAATATGATATAACAAGATGGTATCTCGCTAGCCCTTTCTGAGACCGCAAAACATAAATGCAGAGCACCTCTGAAGATCAAGGACTGACTAAACATTGTAATTCGTGGTAAAAGAGATCCAGTCATACTCAATATAAATTAATAGTAATGGATGCAAATGACAGCGGTGCTCTCCAACTAGTGTTTTTTAATAAGAGGAGGATGACTCAACATAAAAGTAAATAGATAGGCCCTTCGCAGAGGTGAGCAGGGATTTGTAGAGGTGCCAGAGCTCGGTTTTTGAAATAGAGATAAATAATATTTTGAGTGGCATACTTTCATTGTCAACATAACAACTGAGAGATCTCGATATCTTCCATGCTACACACATTATAGGCGATTCCCAACCAGAATGGTAAAGTTTATACTCCCCCACCACCAACAAGCATCAATCCATGGCTTGCCCGAAACAACGGGTACCTCCAACTAACAACAGTCCTGGGGGAGTTTTGTTTGCAATGATTTTGATTTGGTTTGAGTATGGGACTGGGCATTCCGGTGACCAGCCATTTTCTCGTGAGTGAGGAGCGGAGTCCACTCCTCTTGAGAATAACCCGCCTAGCATGGAAGATACAGACAGCCCTAGTTGATACATGAGCTATTCGAGCATACAAAACAGAATTTCATTTGAAGGCTTAGAGTTTGGGACATACAAATTTACTTGGAACGGCAGGTAGATACCGCATATAGGAAGGTATGGTGGACTCATATGGAATAACTTTGGGGTTTATGGAAGTGGATGCACAAGTAGTATTCCCGCTTAGTACAAGTGAAGGCTAGAAAAAGACTGGGAAGTGACCAACTAGAGAGCGACAACAGTCATGAACATGCATTAAAATTAATCAACATTGAGTGCAAGCATCAGTAGGATATAATCCACCATGATCATAAATATCATGGAGGCTATGTTGATTTTGTTTCGACTACATGCGTGAACATGTGCCAAGTCAAACCACTTGAATCATTCAAAGGAGGATACCACCCTATCATACCGCATCACAACCATTTTAATAGCATGTTGGCACGCAAGGTAAACCATTATAAAATCCTAGATAATTAAGCATGGCATAAGCAACTATAATCTCTAGTTGTCATTGCAAACATGTTCCATTCATAATAGGCTGAATCAGGAACAATGAACTAATCATATTTACAAAAACAAGAGAGGTCGAGTTCATACCAGCTTTTCTCATCTCAATTAGTCCATCATATATCGTCATTATTGCCTTTCACTTGCACGACCGAACGGTGTGGATAATAATAATAGTGCACGTGCATTGGACTAAGCTGGAATCTGCAAGCATTTTAATACAAGGGAGAAGACAAAGTAATATGGGCTCCTGGTTAAATCAACAACAATGCATATAAGAGCCACTTCAACATTTTCATTATGGTCTTCTCCTCTCGACCCCGAAAGAAAAGAGAGGAAATAAAACAATTTACACGGGAAAGCTCCCAACAAGTAAAAGAAGAACGAGAAATCTTTTTGGGTTTTCTTTTAGTTACTACTATTACATGCATGAAAAGTAAACTAGCTAAAAGCTACAACTAATTTTTTGGTTTTTCTTAAGGTTTTTCAAACACACAAGAAGAAGGTTAGAAAGAAAGTAAACTAGCATGGATATTACAATGAAAAAGTATGATCACCGACAACTAGAATGAGTGTGTGAACATGAATGTAATGTCGGTGAGAAATACGTACTCCCCGAAGCTTAGGCTGTTGGCTTAAGTTGGTCTATGCCCACGGATCAAAGTGGTCCTCTCCTGTGTACTGAGGAGGATCCTCGGGGTGCCACTGGTTGGCGATCTCCTCTGGATCCCACTGATAAATAGACTTCCGATAAGGGTCAAGTGGTGGCTCCGACTTGGCCTCTGGAGCAGGTGTCGCGCTCAAGTACGCGTGAATGGCCTCCGGCAAAATGAGGTACGTGCCTGAAAATATGTTAAACAAAGAGGGCGCAGGCAAGGTAATAAACTCACAATAAATTTTATCAAATATCAAATTATATTTAAGCAATTTCTTCTTTTTTTCACAATAAAATCATGTGCTACCATACTTTTATAATCTAGAAAGACAGGGGGCAGCAACTTCTCTTCTTTCTCATAATGCCTAATAGGTATTGAAGTGTGCAACAAGGCGCGAAGCAAAGATGCCACCGAAGATGGGGCCCTTTGTATGGTTCAGACTTAACCGTTTAGCAACCATAGCGCCTAGACTGAAGGTTCTATCACGGAGTAAAGCATGGCACAAAATGGCGAGGTCAGGGGCACTGAGGCGCCCACTGTTCCCGCGACCAATTAAACATCTACTAGCAAATATTGCAAAGTAACGTAAAACAGGAAAATGTATGCTAGTGATTCTTGCATCGGAAACTTTCCTCGTTTCCCCTATAGCAATTTCATTAATAAATCCCTCCACATCATTACGATGTGGTTCCTCTACGCTGCCCTCAAAAGGTATCTTGCATACCCGACAAAAATCATATAGTGACATCTCCTTAAACTCATCATATAAATAAAAATCTACCGAAGGTGGTGACCTTCTAGCATGGAAATGAAAATTTTGCACAAAAATATTAGTGAGTAGGAGATACTGTTCGCGCTGGTCGCGGAGGAAATCGGTGAGGCCTGCATTCTCAGCCAAATAATAAAAATCATCATGAATCCCGGCTGCCTTCAAGAACTCTTCACAAGGCCATTCACATGGCCGAACCTCCGCAGTGCGAGGGAGAATATATTTGGGCTTCTTATCCTCCTAACTTTGCTTATCCTTCGAGCTTCGGCTCGAAGAGCCTCTCAACAATCTCTTCATCATTCTCTTTCACTGAAAATTTCTGAAATTTTTAGTAACTCAAAATAAAAGTGAACCAAACTCAACAAAATTGAAAGCAACCACTCCCACAAGTGCCTAGAGACTATATCATGCATTAGAACTATTTGGGACCAAATAAATTTGACATGCCAGCTCAAGAACAGGGTCACCTAAGCAGCAAAAATTTGCAATAAATAAAGCACTAGAATAAAAACTAATTGGACCATTGGAGGAGTCAAATACCGAAGAACAACCCCCCAAAGCAAATTTGTGAGTGCAGCTTTGAGCAAGGAGATCGAAAATTGCAGCAAGATGAGCTAGAACACGGGTTTGAGCGAGGTGGTGATTTTTTTGGAGGAAGACGAAGTGTGTGGGTGCAGGAATAAGTGGAGGGGGCCACGTGGGGCCCACGAGGCAGGGGGCGCGCCCCAGGGGGGTGGGCGCGCCCTGGACCCTCGTGGCCAAATGGTGGGTTCCCCTGGTGTGTTCTCAGTGCCAGATATTCTTAAATATTCTAGAAAAAATCATATTTCAATTTCAGGGCATTTTGAGAACTTTTATTTTCGGGGTATTTTTATTGCAAGGATAATTTAGAAAAATGACAAAAAAATACTATTTTTGCTTTATTTAATCTAAATAACATAAAGTAAAAGGAGGGTACAGAGAGTTGTGCTTTCTAACTTCATCCATCTCATGTTCATCAAAAGGAATCCACTAACAAGTTTGATCAAGTCTTGTTAACAAACTCATTCTGAATTGCATGAAACCGGATAATTTTCGAATAGCACTAGGTTACCTCAACGGGGATATGCACGTCCCCAATAATAAGAATATCATATTTCTTCTTGACAGTAGGAAGAGGAAATTCAAAACCTCCAATAATAATCGATGGAATTTTTCCAATAGAATTAATACTGTGGACTTGAGGTTGTTTCCTCGGGAAGTGTACCGTATGCTCATTACCATTAACATGGAAAGTGACATTGCCTTGGTTGCAATCAATAACAGCCCTTGCAGTATTCAAAAAGGATCTACCAAGAATAATCGACATACTATCGTCCTCGGGAATATCAAGAATAACAAAGTCTGTTAAAATAGTAACGTTTGCAACCACAACAGGCACATCCTCACAAATACCGACGGGTATAGCAGTTGATTTATCGGCCATTTGCAAAGATATTTCCATAGGTGTCAACTTATTCAAATCAAGTCTACGATATAAAGAGAGAGGCATAACACTAACACCGGCTCCAAGATCACATAAAGCAGTTTTAACATAGTTTCTTTTAATGGAGCAAGGTATAGTTGGTACTCCTGGATCTCCAAGTTTCTTAGGTATTCCACCTTTAAAAGTATAATTAGTAAGCATGGTGGAAATTTTAGCTTCCGGTATCTTTCTTTTATTTGTAACATTTTCTTTCATATACTTAGCATAAGGATTCATTTCAAGCATATCAGTCAAACGCATACGCAAAAAGATAGGTCTAATCATTTCAGCAAAGCGCTCAAAATCCTCATCATCCTTTTTCTTGGATGGTTTGGGAGGAAAAGGCATGGGTTTCTGAACCCATGGTTCTCTTTCTTTACCGTGCTTCCTAGCAACAAAGTTTCTCTTATCATAACGTTGATTCTTTGATTGTGGGTTATCAAGATCAACATCAGGTTCGATCTCTACATCATTGCTATTGCTAGGTTGAGCATCAACATGAACATCATCATTAACATTATCGCTAGGTTCATGTTCATCACCAGATTGTGTTTCAGCCTCAGAAATAGAAATATCATTGGGATTCTCAGGTTTGTCAACTACAGGTTCACTAGAAGCATGCAAAGTCCTATCATTTTTCTTTTTCTTCTTTTTAGAAGGACTAGGTGCATCAACATTAGTTCTCTGAGAATCTTGCTCAATTCTCTTAGGGTGGCCTTCAGGATACAAAGGTTCCTGAGTCATTTTACCCCCTCTAGTCACAACTCTAACAACATTATCATTTTTATTATTATTTAATTCATTGAGCAAGTCATTCTGAGCTTTAAGCACTTGTTCTACTTGAGTGGTAACCATAGAAGCATGTTTACTAATAAGTCTAAGTTCACCTTTAACTCTAGACATATAATCACTCAAGTGTTCAATCATATAAGAATTACATTTCAATTGTCTACCAACATAAGCGTTGATGTTTTCTTGTTTAACAATAAAATTATCAAACTCATCTAAGCATTGGCTAGCAGATTTATAACGAGGAATATCACCATCATCAAATCTATAGAGAGAATTTACCTTTACTACCTGTGTCGGGTTATTAAGACCATGTATTTCTTCAATAGGTGGTAAATTCTTAACATCTTCATCTTTAATACCCTTTTCTTTCATAGATTTCTTTTCCTCTTGCATATCTTCAAGACTGAGAAATAGAATACCCCTTTTCTTCGGAGTTGGCTTAGGAGTTGGTTCAGGAAGTGTCCAATTATTTTTATTACTCAACATATTATTCAATAGCAATTCGGCTTGATCAATTGTTCTTTCCCTGAAAACACAACCAGCACAACTATCCAGGTGGTCTCTGGAAACATCGGTTAGTCCATTATGAAAGATATCAACTATTTCATTTTTCTTGAGAGGATGATCAGGCAAAGCATTTAGTAATTGGAGAAGCCTTCCCCAAGCTTGTGGGGGACTCTCTTCTTCAATTTGCGCAAAATTATATATTTCCCTTAAAGCAACTTGTTTCTTATGAGCAGGGAAATATTTAGCAGAGAAGTAATAAATCATATCCTGGGGACTACGCAAACAACCAGGATCAGGAGAGTTAAACCATGTTTTAGCATCACCCTTTAATGAGAACGGAAATAATTTAAGGATATAGTAGTAATGAGTTTTCTCATCATTAGGGAATAGGGTAGCTATATCATTTAATTTAGTAAGATGTGCCACAACAGTTTCAGATTCATAGCCATAGAAAGGATCAGATTCAACCAAAGTAATTATCTCAGGATCGACAGAGAAATCATAATCCTTATCGGAAATACAGATAGGTGAAGTAGCAAAAGCAAGGTTATATTCCATTCTAGCATTCCAAGATTTTTATTTAAGCTTAGCTAATAATTTCTTAAGATCATATCTATCATTGTAAGCAAGAAAGTCTCTAGTAGTTTCTTCATCCATAACATAACCCTCAGGCACAACAGGCAGTTCATATCTAGGGGGAGAATCTTCATCATCACTTTCATCAATATTATCAGTTTCAATAATTTCATTCTCCCTAGCCCTAGCAAGTTGTTCATCAAGAAATTCACCTAGTGGCACAATATTATCAAGCATAGAAGTAGTTTCATCAAAAGTATCATGCATAGCAGAAGTGGCATCATCAATAACATGCGACATATCAGAATTAATAGCAGAAGTAGGTTTAGGTGTCGCAAGTTTACTCAAAACAGAAGGAGAATCAAGTGCAGAGCTAGATGGCAGTTCCTTACCTCCCCTCGTAGTTGAGGGATAAATTTTGGTTTTCTCGTCTTTCAAGTTCCTCATAGTGATCAACAAATATAAATCCCAGGTGACTCAAAGAATAGAGCTATGCTCCCCGGCAATGGTGCCAGAAAATAGTCTTGATAACCCACAAGTATAGGGGATCGCAACAGTTTTCGAGGGTAGAGTATTCAACCCAAATTTATTGATTCGACACAAGGGGAGCCAAAGAATATTCTCAAGTATTAGCAGTTGAGTTGTCAACTCAACCACACCTGGATAACTTAATATCTGCAGCAAAGTATTTAGTAGCAAAGTAGTATGGAAGTAACGGTAACCGTGGCAAAAGTAACAGTAGCAGTTTTGTAGTAATTGTAACAGTGGAAATGGTAAAGTAACTAAGTAAAGATCAATATGTGAAAAGCTCATAGTGATGGAGAATTATGCCGGATGTGATTCCTCATGCAACAGTTATAACATAGGATGACACAGAACAAGCTCCAGTTCATCAATGTAATGTAGGCATGTATTCCGAATATAGTCATGCGTGCTTATGGAAAAGAACTTGCATGACATCTTTTGTCCTACCCTCCCGTGGCAGCGGGGTCCTATTGGAAACTAAGGGATATTAAGGCCTCCTTTTAATAGAGTACCGGACCAAAGCATTAAAACTTAGTGAATACATGAACTCTTGAAACTACGGTCATCACCGGTAAGTATCCCAATTATTGTCACTTCGGGGTTAACGGATCATAAGACATAATAGGTGACTATAGACTTGCAAGATAGGATCAAGAACTCACATATATTCATGAAAACATAATAGGTTCAGATCTGAAATCATGGCACTCGGGCCCTAGTGACAAGCATTAAGCATAGCAAAGTCATAGCAACATCAATCTCAGAACATAATGGATACTACGGATCAAACCCTAACAAAACTAACTCAATTACATGGTAAATCTCATCCAACCCATCACCGTCCAGCAATCCTACGATGGAATTACTCACGCACGGCGGTGATCATCATGAAATTGGTGATGGAGGAAGGTTGATGATGACGACGGCGACGGATTCCCCTCTCCGGAGCCTCGAACGGACTCCAGATCAGCCCTCCCGAGAGAGATTAGTGCTTCACGGCGGCTGCGTATCGTAAAATGCGATGAATCCTTCTCTCTGATTTTTCTCCCCGAACGTGAATATATAGAGTTGGAGTTGAGGTCAGTGGAGCTCCAGGGGGGCCACGAGGTAGGGGGCGCGCCCAGGGGGTAGGCGCGCCCCCACCCTCGTGGACAGGGTGTGGGCCCCCTGGTCTTGATTCTTTCGCCAGTATTTTTTATATATTCCAAAAATATTCTCCGTGAAGTTTCAGGTCATTCCGAGAACTTTTATTTTTGCACAAAAATAACACCATGGCAATTCTGCTAAAAACAACGTCAGTCCGGGTTAGTTCCATTCAAATCATGCAAGTTAGAGTCCAAAACAAGGGAAAAAGTGTTTGGAAAAGTAGATACGATGGAGACGTATCACTCTCCGCGCAGCACCCTAAGCGAGCACCTGAGCACCCAAAGACTCTGAAGAAAAGAAAATCTGCCTCCATTAATTTAAAATGGAGGACGTGCCCTTCCGGTAGGCTATGGGCGCGAGCAAAGGTCTTCCACCCACGGCGGAAGAACATAACATGAGGAGCGGGGAAGTCCACATCCACCTGCGTGCTGCTGTTCCCGCAGCCCCTCATGTGGAGTTTCAACGCGCGCGGTTGCTCGAGCTCCATCACCCTTGCGAATGGAGTAGGGAGACGGAGGCGGCCGCGTGGAGGCTTGTACAACCTGATAAAAAACTCCAGAGGTTGGTCTCTGACGTGGCCTTCCATCGGGGGAGGGTCGGCCGGCGGGGGCGCAATCAAAGCGCCACCCCGTCCTCCTCGGCCCCGTGCGCCACGACGACCACGACCTCGCCACCTCCCACCTCCTCTCGTAGCAGGCTCCGCCCCCCGCATCTTCGGAGGGAGGAGGGAGATGCTGTCAAGAAGAAGTTCTCGTCGCCATTGGGGGAGGGGCGGACCCTTGACCTCTCACCATGATAAACGTGGACTACTACAGGAATGGAGAGGGAAGGAGGTGTGGAAGAATGTCTTGCACCGAGCCCCCTTTTTATAGGCGGGCTCGGCAGGGGGCTAGATTTTTCTCACTGAGGTGGCCGCCCCGCTCTGCCAGTCCGGCTCCCCTTGCCATTAACGGCTCGAAGAATCAAGGCCGACCCCCTGCACCAATCCATGACGCCTAGCTTTCTGCCATGGCACTCATTCCCACGCCCTCCGCATCTGCCACCAACCTTGCGCAATGCATGCGATACACGTGGCAGAAGCGCTTGGTGCGGGAAGGATAGTGGGGTGGCAGTTATCACCCCGTGAACGTGGGACATGGGTACTCCTCAAATCGTGGCCCATTATCTCCCTCACTAATGTTGGCGTTACACGACGCACGGGAGAACCGGAAACTGACCTGGGCTCAGGTTAATGAAGAAGCAAAGAAGATCTCAAAGGACGATCAACTACTACCCTCTTGCCTGTGAAGTAGTTAGGGTCTACCCCGATGATGCCCGGCAGTGCGTTCGGGCCAGGCCCGGGGGCTCCTATCGGTGCAACAAACCCTGGGTCTGTTGCCCAGACCGTGCACAGGCCTAAGATCAAGATTACAACATCCAAGAAGAGACCAAGCATAAGAGATCAGCTCTTTGAAAATATAGAGTGCAGATCAAGAAGACCAAGTCAAGCTAAAGGAGTAAGACACCGCTAAGGGAAGACCTCCCTTGTCGGGCAGGCGAGCCTGGCAAGGTCAAGGTTACCCCGGAAGCAAGGCTCAAAGACCAACCCAGCAGGCTTGCCGGCCCCTAAGAAGGCAAGCTACCCCTCCAAGGCTCCACTGCACCACCTCACAGCGACATAAGTCATCGATTAATGCGGTGTTAAGCCCCCATGTGACTAAGTGGTTGTTCTTGCCACATGGCAGCCACTTCCTATAGAAATTACTTCCAAATGACACCTGTCCAGCGACGTGTCATGCAGATAGGAGAAAAGGTGGCCTAGCAGCCCGGCAAGGCTTGCCGGGCTGGACATGATCTGACACTAAGTGGCGCATTTAATGCGCTCTGCCCTATCTGCAGAGTTAGGTATAATAGGACTATTTGCTATCTAATCAGTGCACAATGACTGATTTGCCACTGTGGTGACCCCTTGATCTATAAAAGGAGGCCCATGGCAACCATAGAAAGGATTCGGACCCTTGTACACTCATATGCGCGTAGCTGCTCTCGCCTCGAGGCAACCCTGCCGGGCTAGAGCGCCGCGTTTCCACCACAATCCACCATCAATCAACCAAAGCAGTAGTAGGGTTTTACGCCTCGCGGCGGCCCGAACCTAGGTAAAATCACCCGTGTGATCTCGGTCGTGTTGCGGGACGCTCTCCGCTCTTTGTGCAATGTGCTCATCGCCCCTGCCGAACCACAAGGGGCTCATGGCACCATAGGTGGTCGTGGTTTCTCATGATAGATTTCATTCAGATCTAGATCAAATTGTTCACAAAATCTGCCTTGACCATCAAGCCCAAGTCACTAGCTACAATGATCTTGTCAAAGGGCACATTGATCCATCGAAGGAAAACAATAAGAAGAAGAAGATAGAGAAGAAGAATGCTCCTCCTCCTACTGATGCTGAGACACAGAAAGAAAATGTTCCTGAACAAGCAATTCCTTGGCCAACTCTTGAACTAGTTATAGATGCATCTACTTCACCACGGCCAACTGAAACAGTGCTTTTGGCCTCCCAAGCTCATGAAGAGAATCCTTCTCAGCACCAAGTTTCAGAAGAAGGTGAAATCCCTTAGTCTGATCGACAAGCTTCTCCTGCCCGTGTTGAACCAAATGGTTCGGTTCCTTCCTCTGCTCCTCCAATGACTCCAGGAGCAAATCCCCAACGGTCCCCAGTGGCTGATAAAGATTTAATGCCTGATTCAGCACCTAAACAAGTGTCTAATCCTTCTCCTCTGAGAATCTCACTCAATACTGCACAAAGAACTTCAGATGTTGACCCTTCTGCAACAAAGTCAGCTTTTGCTCATCACTCATACTCAGTTATTTAGGGCGATGAAGATTTCCGTAGAAGATGAACTCAAGCACCCTTATCCTCGCAAGCAACTGCCACTGTTCTCCATCGGCGTTGGCGTCAAAGGACCTCTTTTCAATTGGAACACTCATCCAACTTTCTTTCAAGAGAGTCCATACAGCAAGCCCCGCACTTCAGAATCTCCTCTCTTTTGGACTCAGGAACATGCCATTTGTTATTCTCGGATATTATATGACAGCCGCAAGATTTTCCCTCAGGAGTTCCCGGATATTGCTGCGATGAAAAACATTGGCTGCTTCAACCATGTATTGTAAGAAATCAAAGAGTTTGGCCTCACGCATGTCTTTGCATATCAGCATCCATGGAATAGAGAGATCATTCTGCAATTTTATGCCACTCTATATATCTCTGGTGATGCCTCTGATAGCACAAAATGGATCATGGAGTGGATGACTGAAGCGAAAAGAATAAAATGCTCTGCAGTAGACTTTGTCTCCCACTTTCATTTCCCTCGGTTCGAACATGGCAAGACTGAGATTCGGGTTCATAACATTGATGTGATCTCTGATGAAGATTTCTGATGCACAATGGATGATGAAAAAGAATTGACTACAATGGTCCTCCCCTGCCTGAGCACTTGACATTCGACAATCAGACCTTATATCATATTCTTAATTATACCCTCAGTCTACTGGCTGGGATGAATACAGACAACTCTATTTCTAATGTTCTTCGGAACACCATCCAGGCTATCTCTCAAGGCTTTATCTTCGATGTCGAAGACATGTTATTGCACATACTGATGGATTCAGATTAGCACCCGAAAACTATCAAGGTATTTGCGCCCTAGATTCAGAAGTGGTTGACTATGCAATGAAGACCGAATATGTTGCAAAAGTCAGTCTCAAGAGTTTCGTTCCTCTAGTTCGTGATAAGATAAAAATCATAGAAGAATTTTCCTCAGGGAAAGTTCCAGTATCAAGCCCTCCTAATTATCATAACACTTTCGACGGACCTCGGCTATGTCAGCGTGATCGCCAACCGAACACACAACCTCCTTCACATCTTGAAGTGAGTTTGCGCACTCAACAATTGTTGCTGAAGCATATGGATGTAGATCGCCAAGAGAAAGAGCACCTGGCCGCTGAACTAAATGCAATCCACAATCGAACAGTACTTGTGCACATGATTACATCAGAATACAAGAAGTGTCTCTGGAAATTCTTCTCAAAGAAGCAATTGAGCAACTCCGACCTCAAAGAACTCTGTGCGTATATCGACCAAGGGTTTTCAGCTAAAGATTTTCAAGACCGCATTACTCCGCCTTTGCCAGCTCGTGAACCAACAACGAATTTACTTCGGATTCAGCTGCCAAAATTGCTCGACGAATCAGAAGCAACATCACCCACTAAGAAACCTGCTGAAGGAAATATTTTGTCTCGCAATACTCAACAGGCTGATCCCAATGTGCCTTCCTCTTCTCAGCCCCGAGCCCGTCTTGAAGGATCTGCTGCTGCTGACGATGAAGATGTACCATCCACCTACAAATCAGAAACTTCTTCGGGCGATGCCTCAGAGTGAATCATGTTAACCTATTTTCGCACTCATGTTATTCGTCACCATTTTGACACTAGTTGACAAAAAGGGGGAGAATCACATCGAGAATTTCGATAGATTTGCTCTGTTGGATTTCGTCGCTATGTTTATTCGCTCTATCTTTTGAGACTATTTTAGCCACTTTATATGCTCTGATGTAAAACTTCTGATATGGGTTGTAATATTAATGACCCCGCCTGCTGCACTATATTCTCTCAAAGCATTTGTTTTGCAGGTGAAATTATTGACAGAAGTCATGAATGATTGCACTATATTCTTGTTGGATTAATTAACATCAGTACGAATCATTACCTCGAACCATTGAAAAATCCTCCACTTAATTTAATAAATTGCAAGGAATCTCATTGTATATCAGTTAACCCTGCATACATGTAGGGGGAGTACATTTCATCATCGAGCCAAGTAACGCAAGTTCACTCTTGTTTGATTTACATTTCAGTTATCTATCTTCACTTCAATGATTATCTGTTTTGTCAACAACCGTCCAAAAAGAGGGAGATTGTTTGTGAAATGATAGGCCCCTTATGTTTTGAAGTTTGTTGACATAAATAGTATGGTACTTATGTGTTTGCTAGTGCGCACAGAGTAATAGGTCTCTGAAGTATCGAGGAGTTTGATGCAAACGATGAAGATATTCTCTCTGCATGACAGCGACGGTTATCACCGAAGATGAAGCTAACAAGAGTGACCCCTAAAAATTGCTGAAGTACAAGCAACTGGTTCGGTGTCTCTTCAAAGTAAATGACTGCGCTCGAGGAAGGATGAAGACGTAGCATTTGTTTCATTGTTCTTCTTCTTGCATTGAGTCATAGGACCACCGTACTATTAATAGGGTCGTAGCGTTCGAAGCTTTGATTCTCTGATGCTAAACCCAAATCCTATGAAAGCCGTGAGAGAAATCTCTTTGTGCTTCGAGCAAATACTTGCTAGCAAGAGACTGTGATCTTCTTCGCTGGAAGAGATTTGCCTCAGACCGAAGAGTTAGCATTACTTGTTCCTCAAGTAATGTTACCGTTGCTCGAAAATCTGACTGTTTTGAATGTGACGGTTGGCCATTGGTTGGACATCGTGTCCAAAATGGTCATTTCCCATCCGGGAAGGTTGTGGCTATAAATAGCCACCCTGGCCGGCTTTGTCCGGTGGCTGCTCCGTTTGGTTCCAAGAAGATTGTTGAGCAACCCACTCTCTGAGTGATTTGAGTTTAAAATCCACCAAGAGAAAAACCCTAGAGTGGAAGAATTACATAGTGGTTCAGCATCACTTGAATCTAAGTTTAGTACACTCCGCCTATTACTCTTGAGAGCTGCAAACTCTCTACACTGTTAGGTGCCAATTTCTTCAGAGACCAAGAGTGATTGTGGTTCTCGAAGAAGTAGTCTATAACGGTTCGGAGATCACCTTCAAGTATCTACCATGAGTAATCGGCATCGGTTGACGAATCGATTGTCGAGGAGAATAGGGTGAAGAGAGTTTATCTTCCATGTTAAGTCACAGCCCCTCCAACCAGACGTAGTCCTTGTGCAGAAGGACGAATTGGTCGAACAAATACCTTGTCTCCATCGAGCATCTTCGGTTACCTCTGTCACCCATGTTTAACTTCAGTGCATTTTCATTCATATGACTCTCATCGATGCTTGCCTTAGTTTCCTTTTCGTACTCTGCCTTAGTTCACTATAGTCTGTTTTTCATTCATTACGCTGCTGGCTTCTGAGAGATTTAAGTTTTCCGAAGAAAACTTGAAACTCCCATTCACCCCCCTGGTAGACATACTTCTTTCCTACAATTACTACCCATGGGATTAGCATATGAACTTATTATTATTATTTTCTTTCATTGCTAAGATTGAAACAAGAAAGTAAAGCAAAACTCAAACTACTCTTTATTATATAACTCAAACATTATTATATAGATAGATAGATCATGAAACAAGGACTCGAAACTAGATCATACTAAAACTTTATTCTTCTAAATCACGAAATAGCTAAGGATCGAACTAAGATAGATAACGATGGTAAAAGTGATGGTGATACGTTACCAGGGCACCTCCCCCAAGCTTGGAACAAGCCAAGAGTGGTGCCCATACCCGTGCACTCAATTGTCTTTCTTCTATGATGATGCTGATTGATGACCCACAAGTATAGGGATCAATCGTATTTCTTTCCATAAGTAAGAGTGTCGAACCCAACAAGGAGTAGAAGGAAATGACAAGCGGTTTTCAGCAAGGTAATTTCTGCAGGCGCTGAAATTTTTCGTAATAGGTAGTTTGATAGTAAGATAATTTGTAACGAGCAAGTAATAGTAATGGTAATAAAAGTGCAGAAAGGTAGCCCAATCCTTTTTATAGCAAAGGACAGGCCGGAACGGTCTCTTATAATAAGCAAAGTGTTCTTGAGGACAAACGGGAATTTCATCTATTCACTTTCATCATGTTGGTTTGATTCGCGTTCGCTACTTTGATATTTTGATATGTGAGTGGACCGATGCTTGGGTGTTGTTATTACTTGAACAAGCCTCCCACTTATGATTAACCCCTCTCGCAAGCATCCGCAACTACGAAAGAAGGATTAAGATAGAATCTAACCATAGCATTAAACATATGGATCCAAATCAGCCCCTTGCGAACTAACGCATAAAATAAGGTTTAAGCAATTGTCACTCTAGCAACCCATCATCTAATAACTACTCCACAATGCATTCCCTTAGGCCCAAAGATGGTGAAGTGTCATGTGGTCGACATTCACATAACACCACTAAGGGAATCACAACATACATATCATCAAAATATCGAACGAATATCAAATTCACATGATTACTTATGACAAGACTTCTCTCATGTCCTCAGGAACAAAAGTAACTACTCACACAACATATTCATACTCAACATCAGAGGGGTATTGAATAGCATAATAGATCTGAACATATAATCTTCCACCAAATAAACCGGCTAGCACCAACTACAAGATGTAATCAACACTACTAGTCACCCACAGGTACAAATCTAAGGTTTTGTTACAAAGATTGAACACAAGAGATGAACTAGGGTTTTGAGACGAGATGGTGCTAGTGAAGATGTTGATGAAGATTGGCTCTCCCACGATGGGAGGGTTGTTGATCATGACGATGGCTTTGATTCCCCCCTCCTGTAGGGAAGTATCCCAGACAGAATCGCTCCAAAAGTGCTCATGCCCAAGTTCCGCCTCGAGACGGCGGTGCTACATCCCAAAAGTCCTCTCTTTATTTTTTTTCTAGGGAAAATGAGCTTATATACCAGAAGATGGGCACCGGAGGCTGGCCAAGGGCGCCACTACCCACCAGGGCGCGCCCGGGGGGGGGGGGGGGGTAGGCTCGCCCTGTTGCCTAGTGGGCACCTGAGTGGCCCCCTCTGGTATTTCTTTTCTCCAATATTTTTTATATATTCCAAAATAAATCTTCGTAAAATTACAGCTCATTTAGAGATGTGGAGAATAGGTATCTCTGACATAGCTTCTTTAGCTCTAGAATTCCAGCTGCCGGTAATCTCCCTCTTTGCGTAAACCTTGCATATTATGAGAGAAAAGGCATTAGAATTACTCCACAAAGTGTTATATTGAATAAGAACACTATAAATAACAGTAGGAAAACATGATGCAAAATGGATATATCAACTCCCCCAATCTTAGACCTCGCTTGTCCTCAAGCGAATGCCGATATCGAAAATCATGTCCACATGTTTAGAGAGAGAGGTGTCGATAAAAACAAAATACGAACATAGTGGCACCATGATCATTATTATAACAACCATAAACTTTATCATAAAACTTCTCATGAGCAAGTAACAATTCATCACAACAGCGAAGTATAAAGCATAAACTTTCTTGAAAACTAACAAACTATGTTCTCAGTCAATAATGCAATTGCAATTCATCGTATTTTCAGGAAGGTCTCAAGTCAGAGCTTTTTAGCAAGTAAACATATTCAACCATCATTTAGTCTTCTATGATTGCTAACACTCACAACATATATATGGAGCAAAAAAGTTCAGAGACATAGAAAGACAGGGGCTTATAGTTTCACCTCCCAACTTATTCACCTCAAGGGTGATGTCAATAATAATAAGTCATGATCACTCATATCCAACTGGATATACATGCCTAGATCTTTCCTCGCCACATGATGCTTGCAAAAGAGAAAAATAAAAAGGAATAGAGGAGAACACTTTTGACTCTTGCATAAAAAGTAAATACATAGAAGTAAAAGATAGGCCCTTCGTAGAGGGAAGTAGAGGTTGCCATGCACTTTTTGGTTTTTATGCACAATCTCTTAATGCAAAAGAACGTCATGTTATATTGCCCCTTATGATAGCAACCTTTATTACACAGTCTGTCGCTTTTATTAATTTGCCATCACTAGTTTCTACAATGTTTATTTTCGCTTACAATAAAAGATCAAACATATTTAGAGGCAATTTTTACTGCTTATGCACAAACGACAACTTACTTGAAGGATCTTATTCAATCCATAGGTAGGTATAGTGGACTCTCATAACATGAAATTGGATTTAAGGTTTTTGGATGCACAAGTAGTATCTCTACTTGGTGCGGATTTTTGGCTAGCAAAGATATTGGGCAAGCACCACATGTTGGAGGATCTATGGCAATATAAATTCTATGTGAATTTGAACAAACATAAATCATTACGCTGTCTTCCTTGTCCAACGTCAATAATTTGACATAAAATACTTAATGGGGGCTCACAATCATAAAAGATGTCCAAGAAAGTATATTTGCATGTGAATCTTCTCTTCCCTTATTAATTCTTTCATGGATTACATCATTGACCAGTGCTATGTTTGTCAACTTTCAATAAATTTTAACACTTATACTTTCTATGTAATGTCATTACTTTCTATAAGATTAGCATATGCTATTTTTCATTATTTCTTTATTTTGATTGAAGCATAAAAGTAAAGAAGCAAAAACTCAAAATAATCTTTATTATATAACTCTCAACTCGATTACATAGATGGATAGATCACGAAACTAGCACTCAAACATAAATCATACTCGAAATCACGAAATAATAGAGGATCGAACTAAAAACTGGTGAAGATAATAAAAGTGATGGTGATACAATACCGGGGCATCTCCCCCAAGCTTGGCGAAAGCCAAGGGGAGTGCCCATACCCGTGTACTCAAGTCTCCTTCTTTGATGATCATGGTGGTGATGACGAAGTGGAATTCCTCTTCTCCAGCTTACGTTTGAGGATAAAATTTTGATCCCTCGAAAAATTGTTTTCTTGCTCAAGCTTCAATATCCTTTTGCATAATGCCTCCTTGCTTTCTTGCAGAAAATGGGACGGGATAAATTGGATCTTAGATTTGTTTACTCTGTTTGGGAGACTTGACTTCTTGAATTCCACGTGCATATCTCCAGGTTGAAGTAGTGGAACTTCATCTTGATCTAAGCTGGCATCCCTTGTTTCTCAAGATGGGAATGGGTCAGGTCGACCCGCCGGGTCACTGACCCGACCCAAAAAATCAAGGCCAATGGGCCATGTGGATCGGCCTCGAAACATAGTTGGGTCAGTGGAGCCGGCACCGAGTGACCCAATGGGTCAGCAGGGCCGACCCACCTCCGAGGCCTAAACTTCATTGCATGCTACGGTTGGTTCTGCCCTTGTCGGCGCCCCGTCCATCCCTGCCGCCGGCGGCGTGCCTCCCGCTTGGTCCGTTCCTGGTGTACCGCCGCTCGTTGTCTCGCCGTCCAGCTCGCCACTGTTAGGAATAATCTTGACCGGGCAGTGTTCTTGGTCGATGCGTGAGTTACCTAGTTACGCGAGCATGCATGTGTTTTGTTGCAGTAGACTCGTTAATTCGTTAGCATTAGTGCCCGCGGGCGTAGCTAGCTAATTCGATTGAACGTGTAATGTGCATGCATGTAGGATCTGCTGGCATGCCCTCGTTGTGCACGCGGACGCGGCCGGGCCGAGCGGATCACAGCGCGCGCAGCAGGCACGTGTGAGCGCGGTCTTGCGCATGCATGCACCTGTAGCTGCAACATACCCCTATATCTGATTACCTGTGATACTAGATAACAACTAGAATTTGGGCCGACCCGAGATACCCATTGGGCCAGCAGGGCCATTGGTATTTTAAAATGGGTCGTGTCGTGGCCTCATAAATTGGCCTTGAGACCATGAGGGCCAGGTCCAAGGCCAGGGCCGGGTCGGCCCATTCCCATCTTGACTTGTTTCATCGAAGTCGGTATCTTCCTCCTCATCGGTGGACCATAGGTAGGGATAAATATCCCCAAAGATCTTCGGATCTGCAGCATAGTGGGAAACATAGCTCTCTCCATCTGAATCTTGAGACGACGTACCTTCAGATCTGTCAGAAAATAGCACGAAACAAAAAGGATATTTCCGTGATGCTGTGGTCAAATTGTCCGGGGGTATATATGAAGAATTTTTATCTTGGGAAACAGGTATACCATAGGAAAACGGAGTCGGCAAGGTTCCTGAGGGGCCCACTAACCACCAGGGCACACCGGGAGGGGCAGGCGCGCCCTGGTGCCTAGTGGGCACCTGAGTTGCCTTCTTGGGTGTTTCTTATTTTTTTCTAATATTCCAAATCAGACGGAAAGTAATTTTGCAAAATTTTTGGAGTTGGTTTACTTACCGTATCACGTACCTCTTCCTTTTCAGGGTTCTGGAGTGTTCTGGAAGGTCTCTCCTATGTATTCTTCTGGTGTCATGGTTTGAATAATGGTAGTTTCAACATTAATAGGTGTACCTAGAATATAGTGCTTAATTCTTCCTCCATTGACCGCCTTCGGATTAGTGCCTTCGACATTGTTGATCTTAATAGCTCCAGAGCGATAAACTTCTTCAATGATACATGGTCTTTCCCATTTGGAGAGGAGTTTTCCTGTTAAAAGTATAAAACGAGAATTGTACAATAGAACATACTCACCCACCTTGAATTCCTGCCTTTGGGTTCTTTTATCATGCCATCTCTTAACTTTTTGTTTGAACAATTTATCATTTTCATAGGCTTGGGTTCTCCATTCATCTAATGAGCTAATATCAAATACCTCTTTTCACCAGCAAGTAAGATATCATAATTGAGTTCTTTAATTGCCCAATATGCCTTGTGTTCTAACTCAAGAGGCAAATGACAGGCTTTTCCATAAACCATTTTATATGGAGGCATAAGGTTTCTTGTATCCGCGTTGGTATTTCCCCGAAGAGGAGAGGATGATGCTGCACAGCAGAGGTGAGTATTTCCCTCAGTTATGACAACAAGGTTATGAATCTAGTAGGAGAACCAAGGAACACTATGTAAACAAGACTTGCACACAAACAACAACTTGCAACCCAACACATAAGATCCCTCCTCGACATTGAGATAGATTAAATTGTATGAGATTTGATAAATAGATCAAACTAAAACACAAAATCAAATAAATAAAGGAAAAACGCAGCAAGGTATTTTTGGTTTTAGTATGATAGGAAATAGACCCCGGGGCCGTAGATTTCATTAGAGGCTTCTCTCAAGAGAAAAACATATGGTGGGTAAACAAATTACTGTTGGGCAATTGATAGAAAAGCAAATAATTATGACGATATCCAAGGCAATGATCACGTATACATGCATCACTTCCAAGATTATTAGACCGAATCCTGCCTGCATCTACTACTATTACTCCACACATCAACCGCTATCCAGCATGCATCTAGTGTATCAAGTTCATGGGAAAATGGAGTAATGCAATAAGAACGATGACATGATGTAGACAAGATCTATTCATGTAGGAATAGACCCCATCTTTTTATCCTTAATAGAAGAGATACATGTGTGCCCTGTCTCTTTCTGTAACTGAGTTTGAGCACCGCAAGATCGAACCCATCACGAAGCACCTCTTCCCATTGCAAGAAAATCAATCTAGTTGCCAACCCAAACGAAAGTTTCGGAGAAGAAATACGAGGCTATAAAGATCATGCATAACAGAGTTCAACAAAGACTAAATTAATATTCCTGGATAGTTCTAATCATAAACTCACAATTCATCGGATCCCATCAAACACACCGCAAGAAGTCATTACATCAATAGTTCTCCAAGAACATCGAGGAGAACATTGTATTGAAGATCAAAAAGAGAGAAGAAGCCGTCTAGCTACTACCTACGGACCCATAGGTGTGTGGTAAACTACTCACGCATTAGCGAGGGGTAAAAAGGATGATGAAGAACCCCTCTGGGATCGTTGACCCCTCCGGCAGAGTGCCGGAAAAGGCCTCTAGATTGGATCGCGTAGTTCTAGAATTTGCGGCGGCTAGAAAAGTGTTTCGCCAACTCCCCTATGGTTTTTTGGATTTTAGTGTATTTATAGAGCAGATATTTGGTGGAGAAGCCTCCCGTGGGCCATGCATACTACCCACCAGGGCGCGCCTAGGGCCTCTGGCGTGCCTAGTGGGCCCCACGACCCTCCTCTAGTGCACTTCCTTGGCCTCCTGGGTGTCTTCTGGGCGAAAAAAGTCTCCAAAAAGTTTCGTGGCATTTGGACTCTGTTTGGTATTGATTTTCTACGAAGTAAAAAACAAGCAAAAAACAGCAACTGGCACTAGGCACTACGTCAATAGGTTAATCCCAAAAAATGATATAAAGTTGCTAGTAAATGAGTATAAAGCATCCAAGATTGATACATTAATAGCATGGAACAATAAAAACTATAGATATGTTGGAGGCGTACCAACATCCCCAAGTTTAATTCCCGCTCGTCCTCGAGTATGTAAATGATAGAAACAATTTTTTTATGTGGAATGCTAGCCATCATATTCATCACATAATCTTTTCTTTTATGGCATGGACATTTGGATTTTAGATGATTCGAAGCAATAGTCTATAATTTGACATCGAGACCTCAATACTCAAGCATATCAATACACGGCCATGTCTTTCAAAATATCAACACTAAAGAAAGCTATCCCTGGCCCACTATGCTCAATCATTGATCCATTCATGAAACACACTCAAATATTAGCTACATCCAATGAACAAGTATGATAATAGTGTTCCCTAGTTCGTGCTTTATAAGAGAAGGTGGAGACTCAAATGAATATAAAAATTGCATAAAGTAAATAGTAGGCCCTTCACAGAGGGAAGCAGAGATTTGTAGAGGTGCCAGAGCTCATAGCTTAAATTGAGAGATAAAATTGTTTTGAGTGGCATGCTTTTCCAGTCAACAAAAACGACCAAGAATTTCCACTACTTCCCATGCTAGATAAATCATAGGCTGTTCCCAAACATAAAATAAGTTTATTCCTTTTTTCACCATTCTTTCACAATCCATGGCTAGCCATATGCACGGGTGCCTTCCATACCAACACTTTCCAAGGAATTAATTATTAGAGAACATAAACTAAATTTATTTTTTCATTTCGAGACTGGGCATCCCTATTACCTTGCCACACTCTCGTGCAATGACAAGTGAATAAACACTCATTTGAGAATAAAATATCTAGCATGGAAAATTTTGGCCACCCCCTGCCGCTTCATGAGCGGTACGGGCACACAAAAAGGAAATTCATTCCAAAAATTAGATTTGGCACATACAAATTTACTTGGAACGACATGGAAATACCGCATATAGGTAGGTTGGTGGAATCATTTGGCAAATTTTGTGTTTAAGGAGCTGGATGCACAAGTAGTATTCCCGCATAGTACAAATGGAGGCTAGCAAATAGATTGAGAAGCGACCAACCAAGAAACAAAAACGATCATAAACAAGCACTAAACATACCTAACACCGAATAATGAACCACAAGTAGGATATAACTTCATTGCATAACTATTGTCTTTCGTGCTTGCATAGGGAATCACAAACCTTAACACCAATATTCTTACTAAGCATAATTACTCACAAACATGACTCACATATTACTATCTCCATATCGCAAAACTATTGAAAGGAATCAAGTTTATATTGTGCAATGATCTTCATGATAGTTTTTATTATCCCTCTTGAATATCTGTCACTTGGGGACTAATTTCATATATCACCATTGCTTATAACAAGCTCTCAAACAAATTTAAGTTAAGAACAAGAGCACACATATTTCTTCAATATTTTCATGTCTCAAAATAACATAAGTGAAGCATCAGAGGACATTTCTTTAAATTTCTATTAACTCTCAAAATAATCTAAGTGAAGCATGCGCACATATTTCCTCAAAATTAAAGCACCACCGTGCTAAAAAAGATATAAGTGAGGCACTAGAGCAGTTCCATCAAATCATAGCATCATTATGGATCTCTCAAATAGGTGTGTCCAGCAAGGATGATTGTGGCAAACTAAAAAGCAAAACAAGCAAAGACTCATATAATACAAGACGTTCCAAGCAAAACTCTTGTTATGTGACGAATAAAAATATAGCTCCAAGTAAAATAACCAATGGTTGTAAGAAGAAAGAAGGGATGCCTTCCAGGGCATCCCGAAGATTAGTTGCTTGGTACTCCTTGAATATTACCTTGGGATGCCATGGGAATTTCCAAGCTTAGGCTCTTTCACTCCTTATTCCTTCATCCGTCGTGATCTCACCCAAAACTTGAAAACTTCAATCACATAAAACTTAACAAAAACCTTCGTGAGAGCCGTTAGTATCTATAAAACAAATCAGCACTCTAAGTAATATTGCAAATGCATTCATATTTTATTATTGCATTATACCTGCTGTATTCTAACTTTACCATGGCTCATACCCCCATACAATCCATAGATTCATCAAAATAAGCACACAATGCAACGAAAACAGAATATGTCATAAACAGAATAGGTTGTAATGATCACAATTTTGACTATACTTATGTAACTCCAAAAATTAGGAAAATAGAGGAAATTTTTATATCAATCGTGTGTAAAAATTCAGAGTTTTTGTCCCTTCTGTGCTTTTTGAAATTTTAGCTACTGGACGCAAAAGTTTCTGTTTTCCAACGGGATCAAGTCAATTATCACCCAAGCTATCCTAAAGGCTTCACTTGGCACAAACACTAACTAAAACATAAAAAACACAATCATAACACATGCATAATTGTGTATTCATTGGAAAACAGGAAGAAAAAAATTCAGAGATAACTATTGGGTTGGCTCCCAACAAGCGATATCGTTTTACGCCCCTAGCTAGGCATAATGCATAGATTCAATTATTGTCATCTTTAGTTTTTGCTATCTTTGTAAGAGTTTTCTCAAACCCGGGAGGCTCTTTATGCTTCCCAATATTGTCACAAAATAAGACCATCTTGAGATCCAAAATATCAAATCACTTATTACATAATGTAATCAAAGTATTCATGCGATTGAGGTTCCCACTAATATTTTTGAGAGGTTCATTAGAATTTTGCAACACAACCAAATTTTCCTGTGTATCACCCAATTTTTCAATATTTGAATCCCTTATTAAGTAAAAGTAAACCCCTTTTCTGGTGGTGGAAATCCCAATATTCCCTCTATTATTCCATAAGTGGCATTAGCATCAATCTCAACAAAATTCCTTTTAGTAGTAAAATCCAAAATTTGTCTATGATGCATGGTTAAACCTATATAAAAATTGCGGAGCAAAATTTTTGCATCACGTTTTGTATTGCAAACACGGTAAGATTTCATTAACCTATACCAGGCATCTTTCAAGTTTTCTCCTTGTTTCTGTTTGAAGAATAGAATTTCAAAATCTGGTGACAAAGGAGGGGTAGTCATATTAGTCATGATGACAAGATGACCAAAACAAAAAGGCAAACAAAAAAATATTTTTGGATTTTTGCAAAAAAAAAACATTTTAGAAGTGTGGGAGATGAAAATAAGAGGCAAATGACAAATAAAGTAATTGCAATGAGTTGATAGTTTGTGCGTAGGAACCTGATAGATTTCTCCCCAGCAACAGCGGTCGAATTTTTTTCTGATTGCTTGTATCTGCATTGGTATTTCCCCGAAGAGCAGAGGATGATGCACCACAACAAAGGTAAGTATTTCCCTCAGTTATGAAACCAAGGTTATCAATCCAGTAGGAGAACCAAGCAACTCAATGTAAACAACACCTGCACACAAACAACAACAACTTGCTACCCAACCCGTAAGAGGTGTTGTCGATCCCTCCTCGATATGGAGATCGATTAAATTGTATGAGATTTGATAAATTGATCTAACTAAAACACAAAATAAAATAAATAAACAAAGGAAAAACACATCAAGGTATATTTGGTTTTAATATGATAGGAAATAGACCCGGGGGTTGTAGATTTCACTAGAGGCTTCTCTCGAGAAAATAACATACGGTGGGTAAACAATTTACTGTGGGGCAATTGATAGAAAAGCAAATAATTATGATGATATCCAAGGCAATGATCATGTATATAGGCATCATGTCCAAGATTAGCAGACCGACTCCTGCCTGCATCTACTACTATTACTCCACAGATCGACCGCTATCCATCATGCATCTAGTGTATTAAGTTCATGGAAAAATGGAGTAATGCAATAAGAATGATAACATGATGTAGATAAGATCTATTCATGTAGGAATATACCCCATCTTTTTATCCTTAATAGCAATAATACATGTGTGCCATGTCCCTTTCTATCACTGAGATGGAGCATCGCAAGATCGAACCCATCACAAAGCACCTTTTCCCATTGCAAGAAAAATCAATCTAGTTGGCCAAACGAAACCAAAGTTTCAGAGAAGAAATACAAGGCTACAAAGATCATGCATAAAAAATCAGCAACGACTCAAATAATATTCATGGATAGATCTGATCATAAACTCACAATTCATCGGATCCCAACAAACACACCGCAAAAAGTCATTACATCAAATAGATCTCTAAGAACATCGAGGAGAACATTGTATTGAAGATCAAAAAGAGAGAAGAAGCCATCTAGCTACTACCTATGGACTCGTAGGTCTGTGGTAAACTATTCACGCATCAACGGAGGGTCAACAAGGATGATGAAGAACCCCTCCGTGATCGTTGACCCCTCCAGCAGAGTGCCGGAAAGGGCCTCTAGATTGGATATCGTAGTTTCAGAACTTGCGGTGCCCGAAAAGTGTTTCGTAGACTCCCCTATGGTTTTTGGGACTTTAGAGTATTTATAGAGCTGATAGTCGGTGGAGAAGCCTCCCATGGGCCCCACTACCCACCAGGGCGCGCCTGGGGCCTCTAGCACGCCCTGGTGACTAGTGGGCCCCACAAGCCTCCTCTGGTGCACTTCCTTGGCCTCCTAGGTGTCTTTGCGGCAGAAAAAGTTTGCCTAAAAGTTTTGTGGCATTTGGACTCTGGTTGGTATTGATTTTCTGCGAAGTAAAAAACCTGGCACTGGGCACTATGTCAATGGGTTAGTCCCAAAAAATGGTATAAAGTTGCCAATAAATGAGTATAAAACATCCAAGATTGATGCTTTAATAGCATGGAACAATAAAAACTTATAGATACATTGGAGACGTATCAACATACCCATAGGATTTTTATAAGATATTTTATAGGCCCAAAGTGCATCGTCAAGTTTCTTAGACCAATTCATTCGAGACCTATGGACAGTCTTTTGCAATATTAACTTTATTTCTATATTGCTCAACTCAACTTGACCACTAGATTGATGATGATAAGGAGATGCAATTCTAGGGTTGACATCATATTTTGCAAGCAATTTACGAAAAGCACCATGAATAAAATGTGAACCACCATCAGTCATTAAATATCTAGGGACCCCAAACCTTAGGAAAGTAATTTCTTTAAGCATTTTAATGTAGGTTTTATGATCAGCACTACTAGTTGGAATAGCTTCTACCCACTTGGTGACATAATCAACAGCAACCAAAATATGTGTATACCCATTAGAGGAAGGAAATGGTCCCATATAATCAAAGACCCAAACATCAAATGGTTCAATAACAAGTGAATAATTCATAGGCATTTCCTAACATCTACCAATATTACCAATTCTTTGACATCCGTCACAAGATAAAACAAACTTACGAGCATCCTTGAAAAGAGCAGGCCAATAAAAACCAGATTGTAATACCTTGTGTGGAGTTCTATCTCCCGCACGATGTTCTCCATAGGCTTCGGAGTGACATTTCCATAGGATTTGTTCCTGTTCATGCTTAGGTATACAACGTTTAATAATACCATGTACTCCTTCTTTATAAAGGTGTGGGTCATCCCAAAAGTAATGTCATAAATCAAAAAAGATTTTTTTTTCTTTTGTTGGCATGTGAAACTAGGTGGTATGAATTTAGCAACAATGTAATTAGCATAGTCTGCATACCAAGGAGTATTACGAGAAGTATTTATGAGAGCTAGTTGTTCATCGGGGAAGCTGTCATCAATAGGGAGTGGGTCATCAAGGATATTTTCTAACCTAGATAAATTATCAGCTACGGGATTCTCAGCTCCCTTTTTATCAGTGATATGCAAGTCAAATTCTTGTAGCAAAAGAACCCACCTAATGAGTCTAGGTTTACTAGCATAATGGATAAAATTTAATCTCTTATCAACTCTTTGTCCTAGAACAACACCAACAGCATAATTACTAGCATCACACATAATTTCAAAAGGTAAGTTCCAATCAGGTGGTTGAACGATAGGTGCAGAAGTTAAGGCTTTCTTAAGTGTTTCAAAGGCTTCTACACAATCATCATAAAAAACAAATGGAAAATCTTTTTGCAAGTGATTAGTAAGAGGCCTAGAAATTTTAGAGAAGTCTTTAATAAATCTCCTATAGAAACTAGCATGACCAAGAAAACTTCTTATACCTTTAATATGTTTAGGATATGGTATTTTCTCAATTGCATCAACTTTAGCTTTATCCACCGCAATACCTCGTTCATAAATTTTGTGCCCCAAGACAATACCTTCATTCACCATAAAGTGGCACTTCTCCCTATTCAAGACAAGATTAGTTTGTTCACATCTCTGCAAACTCGATTAGGGTTGCTTAAGAAATCATCAAAAGAAGTCCCGTAAACGGAAAAATCATCCATGAAAATCTCAACAATATTTTCACAAAAGTCAGAGAATATAGCAGTCATACATCTTTGAAAGGTAGCAGGTGCATTGCATAAACCAAAAGGCAAACGTCTATAGGCATAGGTTCTAAAAGGACAAGTAAAGGTGGTTTTCTCTTGATCAGGTTGTGATATAGGTATTTGAGAGAAACCGAAATATCCATCAAGGAAACAAAAGTGTGTGTGATTTGTCAATCTTCCTAACATTTGATCAATAAAAGGCAAAGGGTAATGATATTTTCTAGTGGATTTCTTTAATTTTCTGAAATCAATTACCATTCTATAGCCAGTCATAATTATTTTTGGAATGAGTTCATTTTTATCATTAGGAATAACAGTAATACCTCGTTTCTTAGGGAAACAATGAACAAGAGTTACCCATCTACTATCAGCTATGGGATAGATTATTCCTACTTCCAGAAGCTTTAATATTTTAGTTGTTACCACTTGCTTCATCTTAGGATTTACTCGTCGTTGATGATCAACAGATGGTCAAGCATTGGGTTACATATTAATCTTGTGCTGACAGAGAGTGGGACTAATGCCCTTAAGATCATCAAGAGTATATCCAATAGCAGACGGTGATTCCTTAGAGTTTTTAACAATCACTGGTGTAGAGACGTGCTATACAAACGGTTTTTACCCCTTTCCGCGACAGAGTTTTAAACCGTCGCCTAGTTAGTGTGTGTGATAGGGGGCCTTCCCACACACGCGAGGCAAAATGAGCTCATGTGCGATCGGGCGAGGCATCGAAGACAATTTGACAGGCCCAATCGTTCCTGTTCATATGTACATCCCACACAGTGAATCCCAGGAAAACGTTTCCATTATTATGTATATCACAAACAATTTTTTATGTGGAAAAGTTTGTGCAAGGTGGCCTAACACAAACAGTTCTGTGCCGGAAGCCGTGTGTGATTGTTATTTATCCAACATGCCTACTTTCTACAAACCGTGTGGGTTGTATGAGTTCAT
This sequence comes from Triticum aestivum, assembly GCF_018294505.1. NCBI lineage: Eukaryota > Viridiplantae > Streptophyta > Magnoliopsida > Poales > Poaceae > Triticum > Triticum aestivum. The sequence goes on along the minus strand of NC_057811.1, from coordinate 244,978,196 downwards.
CGCCCAGGGTGTTGTCAGAGTAACCGTCTGCAATAGAAAACCCCAATAAGCAAGGTAATTGGCCTATTATTGATAATCCATGTAGTAATCAAATTGACATTTCTTATGAAACACACCAGATATTTCATATCTGTATAATGGCAACCAGGATTTCATAATCAAATTACATCAGATGGCTCCAGCACTCAGTTACACCAAAGAGAGATATAGCTAGCTACGCCATTACACAACAGCACCAAGTTTCATATGCAACATCGAAAAGCTTTGAAAAGTAGCATCATACACGGTAAATAGACAAATGAATCTCATCTAGGAAACTGCAGAAGCAGAAGGCGAATATTGAGCCTTCAGTGATGTTGAATGTCCTTGCAACTTTAGGCCAGTGGCTATGAATAATTGCCCGCTCAACCTTCGTCCTCTTTAGGAAGACTTCAATATTGTACCGTGGGTGTTGAATGAATACCTTCCTCGCCTCTTGACCATGCAGGTGGTTTGAGAGGTAATCATCGGTGAACTGCTTTGGAAAGTACTGAAAACAAAGATATGCATAAATTGCTGTTACAAATTTTGAAATGGCGCAAGGGGTAAAAACAAGGTAAAAGAGTTAGTACCATCCTATAGTTGACTGATTTCTTCTTCATTGAGCAAACAAAGATCTTGTTGTTATTCGTCGCAAGTTTCTTTATCCTAACAATATTTCTGAGTTTCTTGACTTGACTGATATTCATAGACATCTCATTTCCCCATATGCAAAATGGGTCGAACAGTGGGACTAAGCCTCTGACAGCAGGACCTACATGTGCAAGACCAAATTGTAAGAAACCTAAATATTAGAATGATTCCTGCAACTGCACAATAATGTGCTATTAGCGAAAGGACCATGCATGAGCAAACCTCGATGGTAAACTGCAGTGCCTCCCATTGTTTCCTTGCACGTGCTTATCGGGAGGAAAGCCCTTTGACCTCCATCCGCCGCCCACCTCTCTCCCGACGTCTCCATTAATAGTGCTCGAGCCCCTGTTTAATGGCGTGGCTATGTCTCACTCGACTGGGATTTAAGAGAGAGAAAAGAAAACCTGAAAAGAAATTTTTGCATGGATCTTGATGTAAAATCCGACGAACCTATATAGCATCGACTGCGACTTATAGCAAGACTGATGAATATACAAGGACAATGAAAGTGGATAATTATTGTCTTACTTATTTAGGAAGATAACTAAAAAAGCCACATGTGGCAACGCCCAAAATACACAAGGGCAAAAGAAGAAGGAAGATGTAGACAATGATCTGGCTCGCTAATCTCTACTTTCTTTATGCGCTGGAGGCTGCAGAGACTAGTTCTCGTGGCGACCGATGATGATCTCTTTTCTATCCTCAATATGTTACTTGGCAGCATCCACGGATTCCTGCACCAGCCTTTCACGCTTGATGCGGAGCATGGCATTCTCATCCATAAGTTTCTCGACGATGACGCCCGTCCTCATGAACAAGGGAGTGGTCTCCTCATGCTCCTTCGCCCTTCCGGCAATCTTCTCCCTCAGTAGGTCGTGCTCGGTGCGGAGCTCCACCTTGTCCTCCGCTAGTCCTCGGATGACGTCGGTACCATTTTCAAATGAAGGCATTCATCTCGTCCTCCATCTTCATCTAGCTAGAGATCCGACCCATCAGGTCATCAAGCATAGTGCGCATGCGCCTAAGTGTCCTCGCCTATCCGTGAGACATTTTCCCAGGCCGCGGCACGGAAGGACCTCTCTACTGCATTTGTGGCGCGGTGGGAGATCTCTGCTGCTTCTGCGATGCGGCTGAACCAGTCTGGTGCATCGACAACGCGGCGGTACCTTGGTGCTGCTTCGGCGGTGCAGCGGGACATGTCGGCTGCTTTCGTGCCGAGGCGAGACATATCTCGTGCTACCGCTTCCATCCTCGCCTTTCCCTGGTAGTAATCTCTTGAACCAAAACTCATGCGGGCCATGGCAGATGCAACGGAACGACGATGAAGGACTTGTTTGTTTTTGTGGATGAGGAGTTGAGGAGGAATGTGCAGTCATCTTGGAGTAGGTAGTATTTATAAACGAGTACTAATACGCTCCTAACTGGGAAACCGTTTAGGTTTTGATTGGTGTGAACATGTTTGCAATTAAATATAGCATGCTAGTAACTTGGAATGTGACGGGACGCAAGCTCAAAATTTATTGACAGTTCTAATTTCCAAGTGCAGCACAATTCCTGGATGGCGTAACGTGGGCACGCGTTCTCGGCCGCGTACGTGGCCTTTGCACCATAGGGTGCATTGCAATAGGCGATGTTAGTACATGTCTTGTTCCATCAACCATGCGGGCTCGTTATTACCATCATGCACACTTCTTTTAATTTGAATGTGTGCCCGTCTAGCACACACACGTTGATCTGTCTAACTATTTAGTTGTGGCTAATCGCAAACAGTCCATCCGTGTGAAATGTATGTCATTAATCACAGACGCCTTCATCTGGCTGGCCTATTTTGTTGTGTTGCCTAATCGGAAATAGTTCATCCGAGTGAACTGTATGCCGTATATCGCACACACCTTGATCTGGGTGACTGTTTTTGTTGAGTTCCCTAATCGCAAACAGTTCATCTGAGTGAACTGTATGTTGTATATCACACACACCTTCATCTGGCTGCCCATTTATGTTGTTCTGCCTCATCACAAATGGTTCATTGGAGAGAACAGTATGCCATGTATCACACATGCAACTATAATCTGAATTGTGTTTGATGTCTCCGCCATCATAAATGTTTTGCATCATTTTTTACGGTTTTATGACATCACCGTTTGTGATTAATGCATCTCACATAGTTTCGTCGAAGGGTCTCTGATTGTAATGTCGCGTTAGCAGCATCCTGCAATAGTGAATCTCTTTGCTTCATGCTCTGTAGGGTTAGCACTAATAATAACATGATATATCTTCTTCTCATCAAGATAAGCATATTTCAAACTATCTGGCAATTGTTTTAATTCAAACATAGGATCATATTTAGGTGGAGGAGTGCCTCCTAGAGTATC
>NC_057811.1:244648586-244674595 GCF_018294505.1 Triticum aestivum | reverse complement strand
TCCTCTCCTCCTCCGGCGACTAGCGCCGCCGCCTCGCCTCCTCCTCCCTCCGGCCGCCGTCGCGCCTCCCCGTCGCTCCTCTTCCTCCCGCCAACGGTGAGCAGCCCGAGCTCGAGCGAGATCTCGATCTGGAACGTGTGTTGACTTTTCTCCTCGCCCCTCTTTTTTTTTCTAAGTCCCAGAATTTCTCAGCATGTGCCCCTGTTTGAGATGCCCTAACTTTGTGCATGTAGCTCCGATTCGCGAGTGTAATACGTCAAATTGTTCATCTCGTGATGCTCTTCATTTTGTTCAATTGCACCATGTTCATTAGAGGTCATCTTGATGCCCAAATCTTCGTTCGAAGAGGGCTAGTTGCTGTTATTCTCTGGTTCTTGACAGAACTTGGAGATTTGTCATTTTTGTATCATTTATTCTGTGCATCTTTTGAGCATGAGCTCTACATGTGTTTTGAAGTATGCCATGCCATCCCTCCAGTGGTGTAGTCCATGTATTTTTGTGATCTCTGTGGTGACTAGCACAAGCATGCAAAGTAGGCCCCGTAATATTTCTGATTTCAGGGACTTAGTGATTTCTGTCTTTGTCTGCTGTAATTTTGTTGCCATGTAAACTTGATGCTACAGAGAGATGCATGCATATTTTGGAGATGTTCAGTAAGGATGTTTTGTAGCTATAGTTGTAATTGATCCATTCCTGCAATTGTTTGCAATTTTAGAGTACCATAGCATGACTCAATGTTGCTCTACTTTTGCTATAAAATATTTCTGGCAGATTCTTAACATGACATGCATTTTTGCCAAGCTTATTGTAGTTGGTCCAAATATGCTATGCATTTGTTCTTGCCATGTATAGCTTCATAAACATGCCATATTGCTGTAGGTATGCTTGGTTTGTCATGCATTGCTCTTTAGTGAGTGCATCAAGCTCACAAAGAGGCCTACATATTAATATTTCTGCCATGCTCTGTTTTCTGGCAAGTCTGAAACCTGATAACGAAACTTGATATGTTTACATGCTTGCCATCATATCTTCTGATCCTTTTTGGCTTATGATCAGTAAGGGACTTTTGTCATGTGCATTTAGTAGAACACTACCATGCCTTGTTTTGCTATGTTGAGTTCCTGTAGCATGTTGATTTCGTGCTCTGAACATAGCTACCTGATGCTGATTTCTGCCATGTCCAGTTTTTCAGTCTGTGAACCTGTAATCTTTTGCACTTTTGCCATGGTTGTTTGAGCTTGATATGTTGTGAACTAGCCATAGCTCAGTGTTCATATTTTGTCAAGCATCTCCTGTAGATTACTGACATGTGCTTTGTTGCTATGTTGGGGTGCTGTAGCATTGTTGCTTGTTGCATTTTAAGTGCTATCTTGTTGTTTATCGCAGATTCGTGTCATTCTTGTTTTGCTTGCCATTTGCAAACCGTGCATCCGATTCCAGTGATCTTTATATCGATTTCGACCGAAATCATCTCATCTTTCCAGTGGAATGCTTGGTTTGCCAAGTTACTGCCATGTTCATCTTTTTCCTTCCGGAGCACGCATATACATCGCATATCATATCTTGCATATCATACATGTTTTGCATCATGTTGCTTGCGCATTTCTCGTTGTTGATTGTGGTTCCGTTTGTTTGTTCTCTTGTCTTGGGTAGAGCCGGGAGACAAGTTCGTGAACGAGGAACCTGTCGAATACGCTTACGAGGATCAAGCTTTCGACAACTCTGAGAATCTTGCAGGCAAGATGACCACCCCTCGAAATCACTTCTATCTTTGCTATGCTAGTTGTTCGCTCTATTGCCATGCTCTCTACCTATCACTTGCTATATAATGTCTCCTATTTTTAGCCATGTCAGCCTCTAACCATCCTCTCCTAGCAAACCGTTGTTTGGCTATGTTACCGCTTTTGCTCAGCCCCTCTTATAGCGTTGCTAGATGCAGGTGAAGTTGAAGTTGTTCCATGTCGGAACATGGATATGTTGGGATATCACAATATCTCTTATTTAATTAATGCATCTATATATTTTGGTAAAGGTTGGAAGGCTCGGCCTTATGCCTGGTGTTTTGTTCCACTCTTGCCGCCCTAGTTACTGTTATACCGGGATTATGTTCCTTGAGTTTGCGTTCCTTACGCGGTCGGGTGATTTATGGGACCCCCTTGACAGTTCGCCTTGAATAAAACTCCTCCAGCAAGGCCCAACCTTGGTTTTACCATTTGCGACCTATACCTTTTCCCCCGGGTTTTCTAGAGCCCGAGGGTCATCTTTATTTTAAACCCCCGGGCCAGTGTTCCTCTGAGTGCTGGTCCAAACTAGAGCCCTTTGCAGCGCCACCTTGGGGAAACTCAAGGATTGGTTTTAGTTGTACGGACTGCTCATCCGGTGTGCCCTGAGAACGAGATATGTGCAGCTCCTATCGGGATTTGTCGGCACATTCGGGCGGCTTTGCTGGTCTTGTTTTACCATTGTCGAGATGTCTTGTAAACCGGGATTCCGAGACTGATCGGGTCTTTCCGGAAGAAGGTTTATCCTTCGTTGACCGTGAGAGCTTATGATGGGCTAAGTTGGGACACCCCTGCAGGGTATTATCTTTCAAAAGCCGTGCCCGCGGTTATGAGGCAGATGGGAATTTGTTAATGTCCGGTTGTAGATAACTTGTCACCTGACCCAATTAAAATACACCAAGTGCGTGTGCAACCGTGATGGTCTCTTCTCGGCGGAGTCCGGGAAGTGAACACGGTCTGTGTTATGTATGACGTAAGTAGGTGTTCAGGATCACTTCTTGGTCATTGCTAGATGACGTCCGTTCCGTTGCTTCTCTTCTCGCTCTCATATGCGCAAGTTAGCCACCATATATGCTTTTGCCGCCGCAGCTCCACCTCACTACTCCTCCTTGTCCTACAAGCTTAAATAGTCTTGATATCGCGGGTGTGAGATTGCTGAGTCCCCGTGACTCACAGATTCTACCAAAACAGTTGCAGGTGCCGACGATGCCAGTGCAGACGATGGCGTCGATCTCAAGTGGGAGTTCGACGAGGAACGTGGTCGTTACTATGTGTCTTTTCCTGATGATCAGTAGTGGAGCCCAGTTGGGACGATCGGGGATCTAGCATTTGGGGTTGTCTTATTTTCATCTGGATTTTGACCGTAGTCGGTCTATATGATTGTATTTTTGGATGATGTATGAATGATATTTATGTATTGTGTGAAGTGGCGATTGTAAGCCAACTCTTTATCCCATTCTTGTTCAGTACATGGGATTGTGTGAAGATGACCCTTCTTGCGACAAAACCACTATGCGGTTATGCCTTTAAGTCGTGCCTCGACACGTGGGAGATATAGCCGCATCGTGGGTGTTACAAGTTGGTAATCAGAGCCATCCCCGACTTAGGAGCCCCCTGCTTGATCGAATCGCTGGCGTTGTTGAGTCTAGAACAAAAATGTTTTGAGTCTTAGGATTATATATATCGGAGAGTAGGATTCTTTTTACTCCTCAGTCCCTTCGTCGCTCTGGTGCGGTCTCCTGACGTAGAAGTTTTGACTACTCTCTCCTCAAATTTCACTAAAAAAAATTTAGGATCACGCGGGTATCTTGGAATCGTTCTAATGGATTTGTGACGAGAACATTGTTCTTGGTGCCTCCTGTCATTTAGGGGTTGTGGTAGTGTCCCGGGGAGTTGAGCTCCGAGGTGTTGTCGTCACAATTTTATCGTTGCAGTTCTGGAATACCTGAGTTTCGCCGACATCGAAATCTCTTTTATGCTGTTGTTGGTGAGATCACCTCGACGCCACCCAGTACTGGGGCGGGAGTTCGGGAGTATTGCCATAACTTGTATAACGGATGTTTTTCGAAGGTTGAGGTAAACGATTTCCGAAGGTTTCTTGGTTATGTGTTGACGGATGGATACAGCTGGATCTAGGGATTGTTAGTTTGGGTGATATATATTTTGTGTCCCCTGTATCCCCTACACCAGATTGCATAACCAGAAAGTTTCGGGAGTTTATAAGTGGGAATTCAAGTAGCCTTAGGATATCTTTCCGACAGACGCATGATATGAGATTGGGGTTCGACGTCTAGTGGTCCGCCTGTATATGGTTGATTTTACAGTGGTCTCGTTGTGTCTTAAAGAGTCCATGGCTTTGCCGACTCGGGGACGCTTCGTATGTCATGTGCACAGCCTTGTACATGATGGTGATGTACGATTGAGCCCGTGTGGGCCCCACCACAAAAACTTCGGACGAAACCTCTATCATATGTTTGTTCCGGCTTATTCTGCAAGCCAATACTTTGTTTTATTTTGTATTGTGGTATTCGAGTTGCTTCGAATTCATATGTTCATTCCATATCTTTTCAAGTGGCTTCTCAACTTATGGAAGTGTGATGATTTACTACGGAATTCATTCGTTCATCTTCGTTCGAATGTTTATTGTGAAGACTATATGTTGCAATTTCTATCCGTTGATTCTACTTATCTAATTGTCTATCAAGATGCTAACAGATGTCACCCTCTTCAGGATGGCTCCGCCAACGCGTCAGAATCCGGATCGCAATCAAGGGAGTCAAGCGAACCCTCCGCCACCACCTCCACCTCCGGAGGCATGGCAAGCAATCATGGCAGCCACCAACGCCAATGCTCAGATGATTCTGCAACTCTTGCAAGAACGTACTCAAGGGCAAGGCAATCAAGGTCAAGGCAACAATCAGTTTCACTTTGCCACTCTCAACCAGTTTCTCGCAAATCAGCCCAAGTCTTTCAGCTACTGTGCCGAGGCCACGGATGCCGATGATTGGCTCGTGGACATCAACAAGCATTTTGAATGTAGCAATGTCAGGCCTGAGGACTTTGTCAAGTTCGCTTCTTTCCAGCTCAAGGACCAAGCTGCTGATTGGTATCAACAATACAAAGATTCCAGAGGAGGTCGTGTGATCACTTGGACTGACTTCTGTCGGGACTTCAAAGCGCACCACATTCCACAAAGTGTTGTTGAGAGCAAGCGTGAGGAGTTCCGCAATCTCAAGCAAGGAAACATGTCTGTGTATCAATACAACATTCAGTTTCAGAAACTTGCTCGCTTCGCTAAACAAGACGTTCCTGATGAGAAGAGTATGATCTATCACTTCAGAGGTGGCCTTAAAGAGGATCTGCAGTTAGCTCTCGTTCTTGTTGAGCCTACTCACTTTGATCAATTCTACAATATGGCATTGAAGCAAGAGGCTGCTCAGCTCAAGTGTGAGGCTTCTAAGAAAAGAGTCAGAGACGCAGTTCAGTCTTCTTCTTCCTCACTTGTGACAGCTAAGCAACAGAACTTCTGGTTGCCTCCTCCTCCTTCGTTTCGTCAGCCTTATCAGCAGAAGAACAAAGGCGGCCATGGTTCTTCCAACTCTTCCAACTCTGGCTATCAGAACAAGTCTCAGAATCAAGCTTCAAAGTCCAATGCTCCTTATCACCGTCCACTCAAGGAGGTGACTTGCAACAAATGTCAGCAGAAAGGTCACTATGCTAACAAGTGCTTCAACCAGAGGCGTCTTCCTCCTCCTCCTCCTGTCAGATCTTCCAGCAATGCAGTGGTCAAGCATAATCCAAAGTTTGCAAAGGTGAACATGATGAATGCAGCTCAAGCGGAGGAATATACTGATGTGATAATGGGTAATCTTCCTGTTAATGATATTCCTGGAAAAGTTCTTTTTGATACTGGTGCATCGCATTCTTTCATTTCTAGACCTTTTGTGGCTATGCATGATCAGGTTACTGAAGTATTGCCGAGTCCTCTATCTATTGTTTCTCCGGCTTGACAACTGACTTCTCGAGCATTCGTTCGGGATTCCCCAATCAAGATGGGCGACTACGCATTTCTGTCTTCTCCAATTGTTCTTGGTGACTCGGATATTGATCTAATTCTCGGGATGGACTGGCTTTCTAAGCACAAAGCTCTACTTGATTGTGCTGCCAGGGAAATTCAATTGACACACTCGTCTGAGGATGTGATTATTTATGCCGCTCGTGATGAAACCATTCGGTTATTTTCTCTCAATGAGAAGGGTGAATTGAATGCCATCTCTCAAATTCCAGTCGTTTGCAAGTATCAAGATGTCTTTCCAGAAGAGCTTCCGGGTATGCCTCCTCATCGGCCAGTTGAGTTCGTTATCGAACTAGAGCCTGGCACTGAACCCGTTTGCAAGCGTCCATACAAGCTTGGACCAAACGAGCTGAAGGAATTGAAGAAGCAGCTCGACGAACAAGAACGTCTGGGTTTGATTAGACCGAGTTCTTCTCCATGGGGTTGTGGTGTTCTTTTTGTCAAGAAGAAGGATGGCACGGACCGACTTTGTGTCGACTACCGTCCATTGAACAAGAAGACTATCAAGAACAAGTACCCACTTCCCAACATCAATGAGCTATTCGAGCAACTTAAAGGCGCTAAAGTATTCTCGAAGCTTGACCTTCGTATGGGTTATCATCAGATTCGCATTCGTGAAGAAGATATTCCCAAGACAGCATTCAGAACAAGCTTTGGTTCTTATGAATATACTGTCGTGTCTTTCGGCCTTGTCAATGCTCCTCCGGTGTTCTCTCGGATGATGAATTTCATCTTCAACCCCTATACCAATGAATTTGTTCTGGTGTATCTCGATGATATCTTGGTCTTCTCCAAGAATAAGCAGGATCATGCCAAACATTTGCGATTGGTGCTCGACAAGCTCAGAGAGTATCAATTCTATGAGAAGTTCTCCAAATGTGAGTTTTGGCTCGATGAAGTTCTTTTCCTTGGTCACATCATCTCTGCCAAAGGCATCGCTGTTAACCCCGAGAAGGTGTCCGCAGTTCTGGATTGGGAACCTCCTCAAAATGTCAAGCAGCTCCGCAGTTTTCTGGGTCTTGCAAGCTATTGCCGAAGATTCGTTGAGAATTTCTCCAAGATTGCAAAGCCTCTTTCCAATCTCCTTCAGAAGCATGTTAAGTATGTCTGGTCTCCTGAGTGTGACATTGCTTTCAACACTCTCAAAGAGAAACTAGTCACAGCTCCTGCCTTGACTCCTCCTGATGAATCTAAGCCGTATGAAGTTTTCTGTGATGCTTCTCTCCAAGGTCTCGGTGCTGTGTTAATGCAAGAGAAGAGAGTTGTGGCCTATACCTCTCGGCAGTTGAAGCCCAACGAGAAGAACTACCCCACTCACGATCTTGAGTTGGCGGCAGTTGTCCATGCATTGATTACGTGGAGACATCTCTTGTTGGGAAGACAAGTGGACATTTTCACTGATCACAAGAGTCTCAAGTATATCTTCACTCAGCCCAACCTCAACCTCAGGCAGACTTGATGGGTCGAAATGATTCAAGAGTACAATCCGAGTATCGAATATACTCCAGGCAAGGCCAATATCATTGCAGATGCTCTAAGCAGGAAGGCTTATTGCAACAGCTTAATCCTCAAGCCTTTCCAACCGGATCTTTGTGAAGCTTTCCGCAAGCTGAATCTCCAAGTTGTTCCTCAAGGCGTTCTTGCCAACCTCATTGTATCTCCTACTTTGGAAGATCAAATTCGTGAGGCACAACTCCTTGATGCCATGGTGAAGAAGGTGAAACGTGGTATCGACAAGGGTCTTTCCAAATACAAGTGCTATCGCATTGATGACAGAGACACTTTGTTCTTCGAGGACCAGATTGTGGTTCCGAAAGGTGATCTAAGGAAAGTCATAATGAACGAAGCGCACAATTCTCTCCTGTCCATTCATCCTGGAAGTACGAAGATGTATCATGACCTCAAGCAGTCGTATTGGTGGACTCGAATGAAGCGAGAAATTGCTCAATTCGTGAATGAATGTGATGTCTGCTGAAGGGTGAAAGCAGAACACCAACGACCAGCTGGTCTCCTCCAACCTCTTGCTATCCCAGAATGGAAGTTTGATCATATCGAAATGGACTTCGTGACTGGATTTCCCAAGTCCAAGCGCGGAAATGATGCTATCTTCGTTGTCATCGACAAGCTCTCTAAAGTGGCTCATTTCCTTCCTATCAAAGAATCCATCACAGCAGCTCAGCTGGCAGAGCTCTACACCTCCAGAATTGTCTCCTTGCACGGCATTCCACAATTGATTTCTTCAGATCGTGGAAGCATCTTCACCTCTAAGTTCTGGGACTCTTTCCAGAAGGCCATGGGCACAAACATTCGCTTCAGCACAGCTTTCCATCCTCAAACTAGTGGCCAAGTCGAGCGAGTTAATCAAATTCTTGAAGATATGCTCAGGGCTTGTGTCATTTCCTTTGGCATGAAATGGGAAGATTGTCTTCCTTATGCTGAATTCTCCTACAACAACAGCTTCCAAGCGAGTTCGGGCAAGGCCCCATTCGAGATTCTATATGGCAGAAAGTGCCGTACTCCTCTAAATTGGTCAGAGACTGGTGAACGCCAACTTCTTGGCAATGACTTAATCACTGAAGCTGAAGAAATGTGTAAAGTCATCCGTGATAATCTCAAAGCCGCGCAATCGCGTCAGAAGAGTTACTATGATAGTAAGCATCGTGATTTGGCTTTCGAGATCGGAGACCATGTCTACCTCCGCGTCTCTCCAATGAAAGGCACTTGTCGCTTCGGTATCAAAGGGAAGCTTGCCCCTAGATACGTGGGTCCTTTCAAGATCATTGGAAAAAGAGGCGACCTCGCCTATCAACTTGAGCTTCCTTCCAACTTCGCGAATGTGCACGATGTGTTCCACGTGTCACAGCTCCGCAAGTGCTTCAAGACGCCTGAGCGCACTATCAACTTCGAAGAGATTGACCTCCAAGAAGATTTGTCTTATCATGAGCACCCCGTTGCTATTCTTGAAGAAACTGAGCGCAAGACTCGCAACAAGTCTATCAAATTCCTGAAAAGTGAAGTGGTCGCACCATTCCGACCGGGAAGCCACCTGGGAACGCGAGGACCATCTCCGTTCCGAATATCCGGAGTTCTTTCAGTCCAAGATCTCGGGACGAGATCCTCTCGTAGTGGTGGAGTGTTGTAACACCCCGCACGTAACTTGCCATATTTGTAACTCCGACTCTTGCCATTTTCGGCTATGTGATATGTTTTTCCCTCCGTTGTCAGGTTTTGTCTTTCGTTGTGTATTTTGTCATGTCATGCATTTTCATATCATGTCATCATGTGCATTGCATTCGCATACGTGTTCGTCTCATGCATCCGAGCATTTTCCCCGTTGTCCGTTTTCCAATCCGGCGCTCCTATCTCATCCGGTGCACCCCTCTAGTTTTCTTTCATGTGCGTGTGTCAAACTTTCTCGGAATGGACCGAGGCTTGTCAAGTGGTCTTAATATACCACCCGGAGACTACCGGTCAAGTTTCGTTTCATTCGGAGGTCGTTTGGTACTCCAACGGTTAACCGGGCATCCGCAAAGTCCATTTGAGTGTCCAGCAAAACCCCCCCCTCCAAAACCAGCCCAAAACCCACCAAACTCTCTTCCATGCTCTAGGTCGTTCGATCACGATCGTGTGGGCGAAAACCGCACCTCATTAGGAGCCTCCTAGCTCCCTCTACCTATTTATATGTGGGCATCCTGATGCTGATTTCTGCCATGTCCAGTTTTTCACAAAGTCTGTGAACCTGTAATCTTTTGCACTTTTGCCATGCTTGTTTGAGCTTGATATGTTGTGAACTAGCCGTAGCTCAGTGTTCATATTTTGTCAAGCATCTCCTGTAGATTACTGACATGTGCTTTGTTGCTATGTTGGGGTGCCGTAGCATTGTTGCTAGTTGCATTTTAAGTGCTATCTTGCTGTTTATCGCAGATTCGTGTCATTCTTGTTTTGCTTGCCATTTGCAAACCGTGCATCCGATTCCGGTGATCTTTATATCGATTTCGACCGAACTCATCTCATCTTTCCAGTGGCATGCTTGGTTTGCCAAGTTACTGCCATGTTCATCTTTTTCCTTCCGGAGCACGCATATACATCGCATATCATATCTTGCATATCATACATGTTTTGCATCATGTTGCTTGCGCATTTCTCGTTGTTGATTGTGGTTCCGTTTGTTTGTTCTCTTGTCTTGGGTAGATCCGGGAGACGAGTTCGTGAACGAGGAACCTGTCGAATACGCTTACGAGGATCAAGCTTTCGACAACTCTGAGAATCTTGCAGGCAAGATGACCACCCCTCGAAATCACTTCTATCTTTGCTATGCTAGTTGTTCGCTCTATTGCCATGCTCGCTACCTATCACTTGCTGTATAATGTCTCCTATTTTTAGCCATGTCAGCCTCTAACCATCCTCTCCTAGCAAACCGTTGTTTGGCTATGTTACCGCTTTTGCTCAGCCCCTCTTATAGCGTTGCTAGATGCAGGTGAAGTTGAAGTTGTTCCATGTCGGAACATGGATATGTTGGGATATCACAATATCTCTTATTTAATTAATGCATATATATATTTTGGTAAAGGGTGGAAGGCTCGGCCTTATGCCTGGTGTTTTGTTCCACTCTTGCCGCCCTAGTTACTGTTATACCGGGATTATGTTCCTTGAGTTTGCGTTCCTTACGCGGTCGGGTGATTTATGGGACCCCCTTGACAGTTCGCCTTGAATAAAACTCCTCCAGCAATGCCCAACCTTGGTTTTACCATTTGCGACCTATACCTTTTCCCCCGGGTTTTCTAGAGCCCGAGGGTCATCTTTATTTTAAACCCCCGGGCCAGTGTTCCTCTGAGTGCTGGTCCAAACTAGAGCCCTTTGCAGCGCCACCTTGGGGAAACTCGAGGATTGGTTTTAGTTGTACGGACTGCTCATCCGGTGTGCCCTGAGAACGAGATATCTGCAGCTCCTATCGGGATTTGTCAGCACATTCGGGCGGCTTTGCTGGTCTTGTTTTACCATTGTCGAGATGTCTTGTAAACCGGGATTCCGAGACTGATCGGGTCTTTCCGGGAGAAGGTTTATCCTTCGTTGACCGTGAGAGCTTATGATGGGCTAAGTTGGGACACCCCTGCAGGGTATTATCTTTCGAAAGCCGTGCCCGCGGTGATGAGGCAGATGGGAATTTGTTAATGTCCGGTTGTAGATAACTTGTCACCTGACCCAATTAAAATACACCAAGTGCGTGTGCAACCGTGATGGTCTCTTCTCGGCGGAGTCCGGGAAGTGAACACGGTCTGTGTTATGTATGACGTAAGTAGGTGTTCAGGATCACTTCTTGGTCATTGCTAGATGACGTCCGTTCCGTTGCTTCTCTTCTCGCTCTCATATGCGCAAGTTAGCCACCATATATGCTTTTGCCGCCGCAGCTCCACCTCACTACTCCTCCTTGTCCTACAAGCTTAAATAGTCTTGATCTCGCGGGTGTGAGATTGCTGAGTCCCCGTGACTCACAGATTCTACCAAAACAGTTGCAGGTGCCGACGATGCCATTGCAGACGATGGCGTCGATCTCAAGTGGGAGTTCGACGAGGAACGTGGTCGTTACTATGTGTCTTTTCCTGATGATCAATAGTGGAGCCCAGTTGGGACGATCGGGGATCTAGCATTTGGGGTTGTCTTATTTTCATCTGGATTTTGACCGTAGTCGGTCTATATGATTGTATTTTTGGATGATGTATGAATGATATTTATGTATTGTGTGAAGTGGCGATTGTAAGCCAACTCTTTATCCCATTCTTGTTCAGTACATGGGATTGTGTGAAGATGACCCTTCTTGCGACAAAACCACTATGCGGTTATGCCTCTAAGTCGTGCCTCGACACGTGGGAGATATAGCCGCATCGTGGGTGTTACACATACGTTGACGAAGTGAGAAGACTAGAGGAGCACTTTGACGAATTGCAAATAGAGCACGTACCCTGTGTGGAAAACAACATTGTTGATCATCTGTCAAAGTGTGATGCGCAGAAGCTTCTAGTGGAACTATGAACTTTTGTTCTCCATCTTACTCAGCCCTTCGTATCCCCAGCAACAATGGCCCGAAAGAGGTGGAAATTGGACTTCGGTAAGCCTCTCCCGGTAGGGCCTCCTGGGGCTCCTGGTAGGGACCCTGCTGGAAACAACTCCCCTTCGATTGCCAGGCTTCACCCTCCTGCCGGGCCACTGGACCCCGTGGTCGAGGAACACGCCCCCATGAATGGGGAGGTGCGGCTAGTCATTCTTGTTGAGCCCCAGGCTCCAACTTGGGCAAGGCACATAGTCCACTTCCTCCAAACCGGAGAACTTCCCGAAGAGCAAGAAGAAACTAAAAGAGTAGCCAGGAGGGCTAGTATGTACCAGTTTGTCAATAACACACTATACACAAGATGACCCAACGGTGTGAAATTGAAGTGCATTTGCCGGGAAGAAGGAAAGGAACTGCTGGCAGAGATTCACATTGGCCCACAGCCCTCCAAGATGCGGTCGAGCTAGTCACCAAATGTGAAGCCTGCCAGTTCCATTCCAAGAACATCCATCTGCCTGCCCAAGCTCTTCAGACAATCCCTTTGTCATTGCCGTTTTCGGTCTGGGGGCTCGATATCCTCGGCCCATTCCCCCGAGCTGCCGGCGGCTTTGAATTCTTGTTCGTTGCCATCGGCAAGTTTACAAAGTGGCCGGAAGTAGAAGCCGTGAGAAAGGTGACTACTCAGTCAGCTATCAAGTTCTCGAAAGGATTGGTGTGCCGCTTCGGGGTCCCCGCCCGGATCATCACCGACGCGGTACCCAGTTCACGAGCCGCGCCTTCATGCAATATGTTCATGCCCTCGGAAGCAAGATCTCATTTGCCTCTGTTGCACATCCCAGAAGCAATGGACAAGCTAAGAGGGCGAACGCTGAAGTGTTGCGAGGACTCAAGAAGTGAACATTTGATAAGTTGTAGAAGTGCGGTAGGCGATGTATCGACAAGCTGCTGGTGGTTCTTTGGTCCCTCAGAACGACACCAAATCGAGCTACCGGGCAGACTCCCTTCTCCCTAGTCTGTGGGGCAGAAATAGTTATCCGCACGAAACTCATTTACGGGTCGCCTCGAGTGCTTGCCTACGATGAAGTAGCGCAGGATTAGCACCGGCGTGACAATGTTTGCTTCTCGAGGAGAACCGTCTCCGGCTGCTATGTGTGCTGCATGCTACCAACAAGCCCTGCGTCGCTATCATAGCCGCAGGGTTCATGCCCGGTGTTTTGAGGAAGATGACCTTGTCCTTAGGCGTGTTTAGTCCGCCAAGGGTGCAAACAAGTTGACGCCGAAGTGGGAAGGCCCTTACCTGGTAGTGCGAGTTGCCTAGAGCAGTCCGTCTGGAGACCGGAGATGGCATTCAATTGCAAAACTCATGGAATATTGAGCATCTCCACAAATTCTATCTGTAAGGCGCGGATGCCGGGCCCTGCGCGGCAGCCACCGTTTTGTACAGGCCTTGCCTTAGTTGCATGTAACCCTTGTACAAAGCCAGGCGCAGACCCTGAGCAACAAAGAAATAAATGAAGCGTTGGGGGCCCCGACAAGTTGCATGAATGCATAAGCATTTCATGAGCATCGCATGCATGTAGATAAGATCGCATCTGGCATCATTATCATCTGCATAAACTGCAGGCTCCTTCCAAGGACTTGGCCTCCAAGAGAAGATGGAAAGATGAGCCTACACCACGATCTCCGGCAAGACAAACATATAAGTACTTTCTCTTATCCATACGTGTTCTGTAAGTAAAGACTTGTGCATAAGAAAACCTCGCCGCTTTTTGAAACATAGGTGCTCCCATCCTTTGACTCGAACGTTGCTTCGGTCAGGATGGTCGTAGTGGCTTTTGATGAAAAAAAGATTGGCGGGGGGTTGGTCCCTCTTCGCGATTTATGCCCGGTAGGCCTAACTCCCCGGCAGCAAAACAGAGGGTACCAGCAGGTTAGCCTGCCGGGGGAAACTCGTTTACTTCTAAATATAGAGGCATCTCACCTCTGCATGGACATATACATGCACGAGTCCCCGGCAAGGTTCATCTTTTTCATTAATATGCTGATCAAACAAGTACAGACCTTACAGGAAACAAACATGGATTCAAGAGATTACATTATTTGGACTAAAATTTGACAAGTGCCCACAGATTTAAGATTGAAAAAACATAAGTGCCCCGTGATGCCCTTTCTTGTCCCTCTCCTCCTAGGCACAATAGTTTTTAAAAAACTAGTTAAAAGGGTTGGTTTTTTCTTTAGGCTTAATTGTTTGTGGTTTTATTGGGTTGAGCTTTTTTGGTTCAAGTTTGGTTTGGGTATATAGAAAAACCAGTTTGGGTATAATTGGCTACTGGCTTAAAGAGTTTGGGCCTAATCACTGGAAACTATGGGTTCCAACCCGGTTCCTCGCCCTGAAGCACAACTCATAAAACAGAAAAAGAGAAAGCCCCATCGAGGGGTCGAGCTGACCTACCCATGCCCGATCCCGATCCCTCCACCACCGCCGGCCACCCTCCACCGTCGTTGTTGCCTTCACCACCGGCCTATGCCCTCTCCCCCTCCCCCTCCCCTCACCTCATAGATCAGTGCCCTATCCTCCTCCTGCTCGCCTTCCTCGCCCCCTCCGTGACGTCCTCGTCGGCGCCTGCCGCGCGTCAAGTTTGTCGAGTTTGGCGGCACCCGCGCCATCCTACTCATCTACAAGACTACAACGAGCCCACGAGCACCTCCTCGAGGTCACTTCCTCCAGATCCCCCCTCCCCCTTTCTTCGTCTCTTATTTTAGTCTAGAAATTCCAGTTCTTTGGAAGTCAACCCGAAGTAGATCTCGGTGGTATCTTGATTATTCAGTGCAATAGACCACTTTGTAAATTACAAACTAAGGTACAAGGGTTGCTGTTCATGGATTTTTGTTCATGAACAACACAAGTAGAAGGCATTTGGTTAATGTTCATGGATTGCTGTTTCAAGAACAGAGAATTGCTATTAGCTGCTCAATTCTGCTTGATTTGGATTTGGATTTACTGTAATTAATATGTTAGTATGGCACTACACGCATGAGTTTAACAATCTACTGGACATCCTTTGCAAATTCCTGTAATAGTGAAGAAATAGCTTCAAGATCATTTGTTGTTTCAAGATCATTTACATTAACAATGATATATTTCTGGACATCCTTTGTAAACTGTACTGTTGATTGTTTGAATGCTACACTTTACTTCCATGACTGTAATATCACCTAACAACATACTATCTCCATATGTATTTTCCATATGAATTATAGAAACTATTCTAGCATTTTCTAACAATAATCTTCCATATGTATTTTCACATGCAGTGTGCTCTGAAATTTGAGGCATGTCTACCTCAGGTTTCCGAGGGTGACGATTCCATGGATGAGGATATGAGTCAAGTACCACGTACTAGAAGGTCCAAGGTGTGGGAGCATTATGAACAAGAACTGGTTCGCATACATGGTGATCTCAAGGCTGTGTGCAAATATTGTAGAACACAACTTCACACCAAGTTTGGGACTACGAGTTTGAGAACCCATATTGCAGAGTCTTGCAAATCAATTGAGGATGGTTGCAGGAAGAGTTTTCTGTTGACTACAAAAAATACAACATCCGAAGGCCCGTTTGTGTTTGATCAAAAAGTTTGTCATGATCTCATGGTCAAGTTTTGCATCCATGCTGAGATCCCCTTTCTTAAGTTTGAAGATCCATACCTTCAGCCATGAATTGACTCAATGCAGCCAACATTTGAAGTCATGGGTCGTCACACGATTTGCTATGATGCAGTGAAAATGTAGAAGGGAATGAAGAAAGATATCCAAGTTGACTTACAAAATTTGGATTCTCGCATTTGCTTAACATCTGATATGTGCATTTCATCACAGAGCTTGGGCTACATGTCCATCACCGCCCACTATATCGATGCAGAATTCATCTACAAGAAGAAGATCATAAGTTTCGCAGAGGTGAAGTATCCTCACACGGGCTATGCGATAGAAGAGGAACTTGTTGGTTGCCTAACAGAATGGGGCTTAAGGGGTAAGCTATTCACTTTGACAATAGATAATGCCAACAACAATACCAATGCATGTTAATAAAATATCACAAACATGAGCTGCTTCTTGAAGGTCAACATTTGCATGTGAGGTGTTGTGCACACATTCTTAATATCTTGGTTCAGGATGGAATGAAAATAATCCATGAAGCTATTGACAAGATACGACAGTTGCTGAAGTTTATTGACTCTTCTCCTTCAAGACTTCAGGATTTCATGCAATTGCAAGTGGGATGGGTCTGCCTTCAAAGAAAGGTATCTCTGTTGATACACCATCCAGATGGAACTCAAGATGGAAAATGCTTGTAGAAGCATTGATATACAAATCTGTCCTCACTAGTTATACCAATCGAAAGATGATAGAATCTCCAAGTGAGCAAGAATGGGAAAGGGCAGCAGCTATTTGTGAGTTTCTAAAAGCTTTTGAAGAGCTTATCTTAATTGTTTCAGCTCATAGGAAGCCAACTGCACATAAGTTTCTGCCGGTTGTGCTTTGTATTCGCCATGCATTAAAACATCCAGGTTGGCAAACCTCTGATGTGTTGAAGGAATTGGCAGTAGCGATGCAAACAAAGTTTGATAAATATTGGGATCCCGAGGAGAAGGAGAATGCAGATCCTAACCGTCGTAGAAAAAGCAAGGGCATTCAGTCTAACCACGCACTTGTCATTGCTACATTCCTGGATCCAAGGAGGAAAGAAGATTACTTGGATTTCTTCTATTGGAAGTTGTGTACCAACGAGGAGCAGGTCTCAAAACAAGTGGAGATTGCTTTACAATGGGTGAGAAAGTATGCCAAGGAATATGAGCTACTTGCAGCCACAAGAACTGCACAGTCGACACCTTCTAGTCAAGGCAATACCACTATTGGATCACCTACTGTAGGGAGAAGAAAGTCGGAAGAAGAGTTCGCCCAGCTCAAGTCTCGTCGGTGGTCACGTATACACAAATTAGAACTTGACACATACTTGGAAGAAGCGAGCGAGGAGGATTGTGCTGACTTCGATGTCTCGGGTTGGTGGAAGAGGCATGCCGAAAAGTTTCCTATATTGGCATTGATGGCCTGTGACTTTCTCTCAATTCCTTTGAGCAAAGTGGCATCCGAATCAGCCTTCAGTTGTGGTAAGAGGATACTTGGTGACACGAGAAGTTCTTTGACCCCTGATATGCTAGAAGCTCTTGTTTGTGCTAAAGATTGGTTGTTCAAACCAAAGGAGTGTGAGTTAACTGCTTACATTTTGGTTCTACTAGTTGTGTAGAATGTGATATATAAAACATGTAGGATAGAAGTGTTGATATGCCTTTAAATTAATATTTTATTTCATTTGCAAGAGATGGACAGTAAGGACGCAACTAGCAGGTTCGTACAGTTTGTTCTTGTGACCCAGTTTGTACTTGTTTTACTTATTCAGCTGAGCTCTAGTCTCTAGATATGTTCTTGTTTTACTTTAGTTGTCAAAAATTTAAGATGAGAAAAGTTGGATGCTACCTGATCATTCAGGAAGGGTAATATGATTTTCCTTTGACCTTGCTTTGTTCATTTGATCCTCTATTTCTGATGTTATAGTTTAGCCTTTATGCTTCTTTGACAAATTTGCAACATACCAACCAGAAATCTATAAGATCGCACTTCCATAATCTTTGTGATTTCTGATGATATAGTACTGTCATACATCTGATGATATAGCAAAATCATGGTTACAAGTTCTAAAAATTGTGTCTTTTCATATCAAGGTATAGGCTAGCTACTACGGCCATGAGAACCCGGTGACATCCATCATCGGCAGATGGTCGGCTGATGGCATAACGCAATCCTTGATTGGAGTCAATCATCACCCTTAATTCCGCTCAGTTTGTTATTACCTCTGTACTTCAAGTGTTGGTAGTGTAGAATATGGAAGCTGTGTCAAATGCAATATCTGTACTTTAGAATCTGCATTTTGTACTGCAGAATATGTAAGCTATGAAGTGCAATATTTGTATGTGTTTTAAGCTGGTGCTATGTTTCTAGCTGTCAATTGCAGGATCGTACTTTGTATGGGTGGGGAACTGATCTAGAACCATAGGCTAAAACCGTAGTTCCTACAATGGTTTAGTTCTGTTTTGGTAAACCTGGGCGCCAATGCCAATTACGTGGGTTTGGTTTAGGTTTGGTTCCAAAATCTCATCACGTGGGTTCAGTTTAGGTTTGGTTCAGTTACCCACCCTTTCACAGATTTAGGCACAGCGGTTGAAGGCGAAGAGGGCAAAAGGGGCGCTTGGGCAAAAGCCCGGCCTGACCCTGTCGGGCTCCGGGAGAGGTAGCCCGGCGGAGGCGGGATGGCGCAGACGAAGGCGATGGTGAAGAGATCGGGAGAGGCGATCCGTCAACCGCCACCACCAAGGCTAGCAGGATGCGGCAGGGCTAACGGAGCTGCACACCGCGAGGAAGTCTGCCGGGGTCCAGCTGGAAGGCTGCAAGAAGAGCCAGGAACACCATCTCCACCCCTGCATCCAACTTCCCAGCAAATCGTCTTGCCAGAGAGGAGATGCAGGTGCAAATGATGGTGCCGCCGCCTGACGGGGACAGGGTGGCTGGCGCTCAGCAGGAGTCAGAGTCGTTGCCCTCCCGGCCGACGTCGTCGTCATCGCCGTCACTATCCTCCTTGTCGCTATCGCTCAAGGAGGAGCTTTCATTGTCGGTCGAGCTCTCCGCGCAGCACCCTAAGCGAGCAGCCGACCTCCCAAAAACTTTGACGGAAAGGGAACCATCCTCCATTAACATAAAATGGAGGACGTGCCCTTCCAACAAGCTATGGGCATGAGAAAATGTCTTCCAGTCTCGACACAAGTACATGACGTGAGGGGCGAGGAAATCTACATCCACCCGTATGCTTCCATTCCCGTAGCCCCTCATGTGCAGCCTCAACGCCTGTGGTTATTTGAGCTCCATCACCCTTGCAAATGGAGTAGGGAGGCGGAGACGACCGTGCAGAGGCTTGTATTGCCTGATGACGAACTCCAAAGGCTGGTCTCCGATGTGGCCCTCTAATGGAGGAGGAGCATCCGATGGAAGCGTGATCAGGGCACCTCCCAGCCCTCCTCCTCCTCTAGTGCCACGATGACCACGACCTCATCCTCTCCATCCCCCTCTCACGGCGGGTTCCGCCCCCGCATTGTCAGGGGGAGGAGGGATGCGTTGTCGAGCAGAAGCCCTTGTCGCCGCCGCTGGAGTGCCGCCTCGTCCTCGCCCTCTCACCATGGCGAGCAAAGAAAATTTGTGGGAAGGAAGAGGGAGGGCGTGTGAGCGAACACACTGCTCCAACACCTTTATAGAGGGACAAGGCAGGGGGTTGGCTTCTCATTCAGGAAATGGCCGCCCCGCTCCCCCAATATGGCTTCCCCGTGCCTCCAATGACTCGGGGAATCAGAGCCGACCTTCCATGCCAACCAACGACGTGCGGTTTTTTGCCATGATGCCTGTCCCTGCGCCCTCCGCATCCACCACCTACTCTAAGCAATGCATGCGTGACACGTGGCGAATGCAACCGGGGCGAGAGGCAAGTGGGATGGCAGTTTGTTGCCCCATGATCGTGGGAGATGGGCAATCCACGGGCCATGATCCAGAATTCCCATAACGCTCAACATGACGCGCGGGGAAATCGGAAATCGGCCCAGACTCATATTAATGAAGAAGCAAAGAAGATCTCAAAGGGCCAGCCACTTCTATGCCCCTGCCTGTGCACTGGTTAGTACCTACCCCGACGACGCTCGACAGCGCGTTCGGGGCAGGCCCGGGGGCAACTGTCGATGCAACAAACCTTGGGTCCGTTGCCCAGACTGTGCTTAGGCCCGAGAGCAAGATTACAGCACCAGGATCAGATTGAAGCACGAGGGATCAGTTCTTCGAAGGATCCAAGTACAGATCAAGAAGACCAAGAGTAGCCAGGAAGGCAAGATACAACTACAAGAAGAACCCCCCTTGCCGGGCAGACGAGCCTGGCGAGGTTGGGATTACCCCGGAAGCAAGGCTCCAAGCCTGCCGGGGCTCACGGAGGCAAAACTACTCCACCAGACCTCCTCACAGCGACGCACGTCGTCGATCAGTGCGGTGTCAAGCTCCTAAGTGACTAAGTGGCTCCCCCTGCCACATGGCAGCCACTTCCTATATAAAATGCCTCCAAGCGACAACCGTCCTGAGACGTGTCAAGCAAGCAGGCGCGAAGCTGGCAAAACAGCCCGACAGGGCTTGCTGGGCGAGCTATGATATGACACTGAGCGGCACATTTAATGCGCTCCTGAATTAGGTATGATAGCACTGTTTGCTAGCAAATCAGTATGTAAAGACTGATTTGCCACTATGGTGACCCCTTAATCTATAAAGGAGGCCCGTGGCAACGACAGCGAGGATTCGGACCCCCTCACACTCATACACGCGTAGCCACTCTCGCCCCAATGCAGCCTTGCCGGGCAAGAGCGCCGCGTTTCTCCCCATTTTTCGACCATAAATCCACCAAAGCAGGAGTAGGGTTTTACGCATCACGGCGGCCTGAAACTGGGTAAAACTGCCCGCGTGATCTCTGCCGTGCTGTGTTGATCTTCTCCGCTCTTTCTGCAACGTGCCCATCCCCCCACCGAACCAAAAGGGGCTCATGGCCCCATAGGTGGCCGTGGTTTCCCATGACTGTTTCATGTGCGTTACCTAAATTAATTTTGTGCGCATGAACTCATTCTACAGACGCCCATTTTGAATGTTCATGTCATTATCCTCAAATTATTCTTGTATGCACTTTGATTTGACTTCATGAAAAGAAGGATATCTCCACAAAGCAAAACCTGCCATGTGCATTTGCATTCAAAGGCAAATTACTTATATGCACGTCTTTAGGGGGAAGCCCTCCAATTTCACGAAGCCAATGACCATGTTCCTTAGCTTTCTCATATTTTATCCCCGTTGAAAACTTCAACCAGTTTGTCACAAATCATCAAAAAGGGGGAGATTGCAAGTGCATCTACTGCTCCCTAGTTTGTTTTGGAGTATTGGCGACAAACTTGCTTGAGGGACTAATGTGTTTATGAGATTCATGGGAGAACACAGGTAGAAGTCCCTATTGATTCGCTTTACCCATCGAAGATGACACCTAAAAATGTATGAAGACATTGAAGACAATGGTGGTTCACGAAAACATTCGTGTTAAAGATAATGACACTTGAAGACATTCGCTTGAAGTCAATGGAGCGCGAAGACATAGTTTCTTTTGTAGTTTCATTTTCTTCTTTCCTGAGTCGTAGGAACCACCAAACTATTGAGTGGGATCGAGGTAAACAAAGTCAGAAAAGTGACATGATGCTCAACCTAAAATTCTATGTCTTCAAGTGAACAGAATGAGAGAAAATCTTATCCTGTTTTGGATAAGTCAGCTTTACTTGGAGCTCAAGTCAAGCTGCCGCGTGTGTTTGAAATCCAACCATTGGACACGAGTCGGTTGTCCATTGACCCAGGGTCATTTCGGACATATCATGCCGGGTTGCCTCCTGGCTTTAAATAGCCCACCCCCTCCACCACAAATAATTGATGGCTGCTCCAAGTTAGTGCACGAATTTTGTCGTTTGAGAGCAACCCACCACGGAAGCCTTTGAGAGAGAATCCTTGCAAGGATAAACCTAAAACACTAAGAGCCCAAAGAGTGCTAAGCACCACCGCAGCTTTTCTGTTCCACGTGAACCGACGACTTATTACCTTGAAGACTATGATCTTCTAGTCGGTTAGGCGTCGCATTCTGAGCATCTAGAGTCATTGTGGATTGCTGGTTAACAAAGTTTGTGAAGGTTTGGAAGTATACCTTGAAGACTAACCTGAGTGATTGCACAAGATCTGTAGGCCTTAGCTCAAGGGGAATAAGGTGAAGACGTGGTCTTCAGAGTTCAATCTCATCCTCCCTAACCAGACGTACAGTTGTCACAGCAACTGGAACTGGTCTACCAAATCCATGTCTTCATCGAGCAACTGGTTCTATCACTTCACTCCTTTACATATAGTTTAGCTTCATGAAGTCTTTGCTTGCCTGTTCCGTTCAAAAACATTGTGTGAGGACATTCACTCTGATTACATATTTGTCTTCACACTATCTTTCAATTCCGGTCTGATCTACCTTGCTGCTACTTGTCGTCGTGCATCACCTGTATTGTACTTTGACACTTGTGCATGGCCAGTGTAGTTTAACTTCCGATGTATCCTGTTTAGTTGATGTTTTACCTGTCTGTCTTTGAAGACATTGCTTGTCCAGAAGACTATCATAAAAATCACCTATTCACCTCCTCTCTAGTTGATGACTAGCACTTTCAAAATGATATGGTGTTGAAAGGCTGCTGAAAATGCACTCATTTTTCATGTGGAAAATTTTCCCAAATTCCCTACGGTTCAAGAAATTTTTGAAAATAATGGAACTTCAAAACCAAACAATGAAGTTCATAATTTGACTTAATTTTGAAGTGATTCATCGAAGATATGGCACTGAAAGGCTGATGAAATTGCGCTACCTTTTCATATAGAAAGTTTTTCTAATTCCAAATAGTTCAAACGTAATTTGTAAACGTCAAAGTTTGACCGATATAGTATTTTTGCGTTCATTTTTGAACGTTTTGTTGGAATGTAGCAAATGGTATTGCATTACAGAACTTGGAAAAATGTGAAACTTTTTGGTATAGAGCTTTTCTCCCAATTTATTATGGTTTTAAGTGAATCTTGAAAATGATGTGTATCATTTATAAGCCGTAATGTTCCGAAACTTTCTCGGAAAGTGGCAAATGACATACTGTTAGGAAGCTATCAAAAATGCAAAAAAAATCATGTAGAAAAGTTTCTCCAATTCCTAGCCATTTTCACGTAATTTAAAAAATACTATGATCATGGGTGGTTCCTATGTAAGAAAAACAGAGTGTTCAAAATGCGCCCTATGCAGAAGTTGAACTTCAGGGTCGTGTCTGTTTCACCTTCACTTTTTCTGTCTGTCGAAAAAACATGGTTCATATTTTCCAAATGATATACGACTGGGAAATTATTGAAATTGCGCTCATCTATCATGCAGAACGCCTTTTCCAATTTCAAATGGTTTAAATGTAACTTGACGAACGACGAAATTTTGAATGATACGATATTTTTATTTAATTTCTTAATAATTTGTCAGAATGTAGCACGTTAGTAAGCTCTTGGAAATGCAAATCCATTTCGTGTATAACTTCCATCCTAATCCTTACGGTTTTAATAAGATGTTGAATTTTTAGAACTTAATTTTGCATGCGGAATTTTTATTTGGAAAACTATGAAAAATACGAAACCTTTTCATGTAGAATGTTTTCTCTAATTCCTAACCATTTTAATGTAATTCCAAAACATGTGACTTCGAACTACGATCCCACTTCTGTTTTGACTTCACTGTATTTTCTAAATAGTTTTTGGCTATAACACCTCAACCGTTGATCAGAATTGAGAAAATGATACCATGTTGGAATGCTATGAAAAATGTGCAATTTTTCTATGCTCAATTTTTTTTACAGAAATAATTGCGATTGCTTTAATATCATTTTTTGAATATAATAAAACACATTTTCAACAGTATACACCAAACTTTTGAACCATTAATCGGGAGTAACGTGTGTAATATATAGTTGGAAAGCTTATGTATACACGCAACTTTTTCACATGCGCATACTTTTTTTCAAATCATCACAGTTTATGAGTAGTTTTAAAATGAAAAACCATGTCGATTTTTTGTTCATGTACTCCATTTGTTGTGATAAACATGGAACTGCTCCATTATTTTAGTTTGAACTTCTTGGTTTTGTTTCGCAAACAAAATAATATGATTCACTTGATAAACATTGACTTGTTTTCTTTTCTTTTAATTTGAACTGTTTCATTTTATTTTTTCTAGAAATGGTAGAAAATGAGTTTTTCATCAACATCGGACTGCTCTATTATTTGCATTTAAACTTCTCGGCTTTATTCATACACACGAGAATTACTAGATTTTTCTAACATTATATTGTTCTGATATTAAATTTGAAATACTAGATTTTTCAAAAACACTACAGGAATCAGCTTCTTTGCCGTCTAGTACCAAAGCGGACGACAAACCTCTTTGCCATCTGCCACCGATGGCAAACCTGCCCGGCAAAGAAAGCTATGGTAAACAGGTTCTTTGTCGTCTGCTTCCTCAAAGCGGACAACAAAGATTCTTTGCCGTCGGTGGCAGATGACAAAGAACACGGATGACATATAACAGGCATTAGCCACGTTAGGTGGCTAACGGCAGCCTTTGTCGTCTGCCAGCAGACGACAAACACCCACACCCTTTGTCGTCTGCCACAGAAGGCAAAGTAACAAAAATGTATAGCTCCCAGATTCCACAGGTTGCTGCCACGTGGCCTCTTTGCCGTCTGTGGCACATGACAAACCTTTGCCATCGGTGGCAGACGACAAAAAAGCCGCATTGCCTCTTTTTTCTGCTTTTTGTTATATCCAAGCATTTTCTCAGCAAATACATGATATAGTTCCATCCAACCATACATGCATAGTTCATTGATACAAAAGAAATAGA
The DNA here is from genome assembly GCF_018294505.1 of Triticum aestivum. NCBI lineage: Eukaryota > Viridiplantae > Streptophyta > Magnoliopsida > Poales > Poaceae > Triticum > Triticum aestivum. The sequence continues at coordinate 244,650,068 of NC_057811.1, read as the reverse complement.
GAAAGAGATAACAAGCACTCCATCAATGCAAGCTTCCGTGAAGTGAATGAAATCTGCAAATTGCGAAATAATAAAGTTAGAAGAAGAAGCTTAGAAGAAGAAGAATAAGAAAATGAAGAAGAAGAAGTATATGACATTTATGAGCTAACTGAGGTAAAAATGACATTTATGAGCTAACTTAGGTAAAAAGGACATTTATGAGCTAACTTAGCTAAAATGGATCATTTTGGAGCTAACCTAGGTAAAATGGATCATTTATGGGCTAACTTAGCTAAAATGGACCATTTTGGAGCTAACCTAGCTAAAATGGATCATTTTGGAACTAACATAGGTAAAATTGATCATTTTGGAGCTAACATAGGTAAAATGAATCATTTTGGAGCTAACATAGGTAAAATGAATCATTTTGGAGCTAACCTAGGTAAAATGGATCATTTTGGAGCTTACGTAGGTAATTATTCCATTATTGAGTTAACTAAGCATATTATGCCATTTTTGACATAAGTAAGCTAAGGTATTTATTGAGCTAACCTAGGTAACTATGTATATTAGAGCTAACTTAGCATATTAGAGCTAACTTAGGTCATTTTGGAGCTAACTTAGGTAAAATTGATCATTTTGTAGCTAATTAAGCTTATTATGTCATTTTCGAGGAAAGTAAGCTAAGTATATGACATATATGAGGTTACTAATGTTCTTATGCAATATCAAACCTAAGTAAGCTAATTATGCCAATTTGACATAAGTAAGCTAAGTGTATGTCATTATTGAGCAAACCTAGGTAACTCCGTATATTAGAGCGAACTTAGCATATTAGAGCTAACTTAGGTCATTTTGGAGGAAACAAAGCTAAGTGAAGATCATTTTAGAGCTAACTTAGGTAAAATGGATCATTCGATGGCAAATTCTCTGATTCCAGAAGTGAAAGATGGAAAACCATTTTTTACAAGTTTGAACTTTGTGTTATTTTATTTAGAACTTCTTCTTTTTTAAGTAGAAAACATTTGATTTTTTATAAACATCAAACTACTGCGTTATTTTCGTTTAAACTTCTTAGTTTTGCTTTTAGAAAAGGAAAAAGATAAATTACTTTCCTAAACTTCGAGTTCCTCTATTATTTTAATTTCAAATTCTTGCTATATTTTTTTAGAAACAGAAAAAAATATGAATTTTTTTAGAAACATCAAAGTGCTCACTTATTTTAGGTTGAACTTCTTGGTTTTGTTTTTAGAAATGGGCAAAATCTATAATAAAAAAATTGTAAATATCGAACTCGTCCATAAATTTAATCTAGTCTTCCTTGTTTTATTATCAGAAATGAGGAAAGCCTAAATATCCAATTGGTGGGTTATTTTAATTTGGACTTATAGATTTTTTTAAATAGAAATAGGAAAATCTTAGATTTTTTATGAACATTGAACTGTTTTATTGTTTTAGTGTGGACTTTTGTGTTTAAATTCTTTTTGAAACTACAAATCTTAT
>NC_057811.1:244624652-244648121 GCF_018294505.1 Triticum aestivum | reverse complement strand
TTTACTTTGAGCATCTTTTTAAAGTTTTCATTGTTTTGTACTGCATCGGTTTTCCAATCTAAATTTATTCTTGTGAATTTCTTGAGTTTTTATCCGGTGAATTTCTATGTGTTTATTTTTTACTCGCTATTTTTTATATCTTCAAACTGCACGGGTTACATATTTTGAACTACCAAATTATTTACGAGTTGACTCCAATAAGGTTTTTCCAATTAAATTTTAGGGTGGGTCAAAAAAACTACTCGGTTCATTTATTTCCTTCGAACTTAAAACAATGGATTAATTGGATTCAAGTAGAATGTGTTGTAATCCTACCAAAGCGTGAAACTTTATCTTTGAAAAAATTGTTTTATAACTAAAAGAGACAAGAAAAGTACATATTATCATCTAATAGGTTGATAGATCACAAACTACTATACATAACATTTGTGCAATTTTTACTCATGGCTTCTCTGCATAAAAAACTCGAAATCACAGGAATCGTTCCCATACAAACCAATTTCACATTTTACGGAAAGCGTTCTGTCAGTGCATGCAAGAGAAGAAGAAAACGTGACGACTTTGCTGTGCATGATAATGTCAACCTGCTCCAACAGAATACTTTGAACTTCGCATAATAAAAAAACTTGGTGTGGAGGCGGATGTAAAAGCTCAAACCTAATTATTTGCCATCAAGGACCTTTATGTAATACTAATATAAGTTATGGATGTGTATGTATGAGTATTTTCTAGTTTCCTTTAATCATGGAAACTCTTGTTTCAATCCAACTTCAAATCTTATCCACATCTAGAATGCCATTTCACAACTTTCCAAACCTCAAAACACAACTTCAAACTTTCTCTAAATCTTTTATTCAAATTCAAGTTACAATTTTATATCCATAATAGATGCTTCAGTTTTACCCATAAATCACATTAAATGTGTAGGGTTACCACCTTAAATGGCAACGCATTTGGAGTTCATCTTAATTGGTTTGAGAATTCAAACAATCTGAATTAAATTCAACTTGTTTGAATTGAAACTTCTCTAAAAATAACTAATTTTTTTAATAAACCCCTATATGTTTTTGATCATAGGAAAATATCCATCCTAGCCAAGTTCCCTTTCTACCCTCAGCTTTCTTCTTTTCCATGTTTTGTCTCAGAGAAAAAAAGAAGAAGAAAGAAATATGGAGGGAGGGAGAGAGGACCCAGCGTGCCAGGCCAACCACTCCCTTTGAAACCTTTCTAACCACGCCACCCACCTACCCACTAAGTGAGTCGCCCACTTGGCTCTGCCGCCCCCAGATGTTAGTGAGTGGCCTACAGCCCACACCCGCCATCTCCTTCCTCTAGCAAAAGCAACACGGGGACCTCCATGTGACGAGCATGTCGTGCTGCTCTCAGATCTCCACGACCTTATCTTAGGCGAAGCCCTGCGCCGGTAACTTCATCATCACCGTCACCATGCCATAGTGCTGACGGAACTCTCCCTCGGCCTCAACAGGATCACGAGTTCGAGGGACGTCACTAAGCTAAACTGATGCTTAACGCGGAGGTGCCATACGTTCGGTGCTTGGATTGCGAAGACATTCGACTATATCAATCACGTTACTAAACGCTTCTGCTTTCGGTCTACGAGGGTACGTGGACACACTCTCCACGCTCTTTGCTATGCATCACCATGATAGATCTTGCATGTGCGTAGGAATTTTTTTGAAATTACTGCATTCCCCAAGACGAAACCCCCGGGCCAGCCGGCCCTGCTAGCCACCAGGCCAGCCCAGCCATCCCAACTCCCCCTCCCCGGTCATCTCCCCTGTTCCAGCGACCGCGTCGCTACAGGGCCGAGACCCCGCCGGATCACCTCGCCGGCATCCCCGCGAGAGGATAAGACCCCGATGGCTCGGTCCTCTCCCCTGCGCCTCACTCAGTCCGCCCGCTCTCCTCTGTCGCCCCACTCCCCTCTGGGCTCTCCCAGATCCCCTTTTCACTCCACCTCCACGGCGCGCTCGTCGTCGGCCACTTCGCCCTGCCGCGACCGCCGCCTCCCTCGCACCTTGTAGACACGTCTATGAAGTCCACCTTCGCCCTCTCCATCGACTAGTGCCGCACATTGGAGCTCCTCAGCTCTGCATCGCAAGATCGCCGGCGTCGTCGTCGATTCCGGCGAAGCCTGCAACTCCTAAGCCTCCCAACGGCCACCGTGTGCCTCCCGGCGAGCTCTTGCCTGAACCTCTCTATCCCCTGTCTTTTTCCGCGCCTATAGCCGCCGTCCTCGAGCTCACCCGAGCTCTCACGTAAGCGTACACGTACGTGCGCGCTGCTCTGCTGCTGTTGCGTTGCTGCTGCTCCTCGTATTGCCGCTGCTAGGCTGCCGTTAGCTGCTGCTTGTTGCTACCCTTGCTGCACTGCCCCTAGCTGTTGCCGCCGGCTGCTGCTACTGCTGGCCATGGCCGTGGCCATGGCCGAGCGGCCGTGCATGTGTGTGTGCGTCTTGTGCGCGCGTGCAGTGTGTGCATGCAGTGTGTGTGCGCGCTAAGTGTGTGATGCGGACATCAATACCATTGTTACACCCACAGCCCCTACTACTACATATACCGGACCAATTACTAGAGCGCGCACGACAATTAAATTATCAGGTACTTTCGTTTCTTGGTAATGATTCTAATGTTCTTGAGAATATGATGCTGCCTAAATGGATACATTTGTTTTGCTTACAAATGAAGGGCCTGGCATGGATAAGAGGGATGAACACTAGAGCAAGACCAAGCATGGAGATTATGGCATGCGCAAGGGGAACAAGAACGGAGTTACAAGTGATGATTCTAGGACTTTGAAGCCACCATAATGAGTGCATGAAGCCTTGGACGAAATATACAAGATGCCACTTCATAAATTTCGTCCAGAGGCTATTATAGGTGATGCGTCACCTTATTATTGGGCTAGGCCCATGTAATTTTGAAATACTTGAGTATATGCTGTTTTTAGAGTTCGTATGTGTGGGGAAACAAGAGATAGGGTTGGTTTCGGACCCCTCCCCCAGGGGCCACAAAATTCCCCTCCTCTTCCTCCATATATACAGCCCTTAGGGCACCGTTTATACTTTGGGTTTTGTTTAGATTAAAGTTTGCCATAGCTGCAACTTCGCGTCCTTCGTTTGTGTTCAACGACCAGACAAAGGCGTCACAGAACCCCACCTTGATCAATAAAGCTTTCCTCTTATATTCGCACTATCCAGATTGCAATCTTAGTTTCTTGCTTGTTCTTCATTTGCCTGCAGGAAACAGACCTTCGTGGTTAGGTTGATCATGCTCCGGCGTGGTCAATAACCTCTCGGAGTTGGTTTAGCGATTGCTAAGGCGCGACGTCCTCGCAGGTTTGTAGTCGGATCGTCAAAGTCGACTTCCTCCAAAATGATAGCCACTATCTCATCGAAATACGGGACACCTTTGCCTCTATCAAGCGGTATCAGATTTCTAGGTTGCTCGGTGAGGTTTTACAGTTTTTCGTAGTTTAGGTCGAGTCTGTTCTTCATACCTACAGTCCACGAAAAAGCCACAAAAAAATTAGGGGTAGTTCATCATATCCGAACCAGTCTGAGCCTTTGCATAGTCTTTTAGTATTTTGCTTTGTTGAATTTGTGGTTGCATCGTAGTGTCAAGTTGTTGGTCTTAGCGTCTGGTTTCCCTTAGAGTTTCGAGTTCTGTTCACAAGTTGTCACGCCACCGCCGCACCATCGTCATCGTTCCTACCATATACCACCACCAACAACATATTCCTTACCGCTGCCATATACATCCGCCTGTCCACCACCAATCCGAGTCCACATATACATCTGCCTGTCCACCACCAATCCGAGTCCACATATACATCCGCCTGTCCACCACCAATCCAAGTCCACATATACATCAGCCTGTCCACCACCAATCCGAGTTCTTTTCATATTAGGTTTGTTTTCGAGATCCATCTAGTTTTCTTTTTGTGTTTCCTTGCCTGAGTAGGTCTCGAAAAAAAAGAGTCTGGAAACCCCCGGGAAGTTTTTAGGCCAAAATTTCGGCGACCAAAAATATTTTTCCCTATCCTATTTTTAGGTCCCACGGAGCGTTTTGAGACACTCGCCATCATAGTGATTTTTTGTCGCACTTTTTCGTCATCGCTGCTCTGATTTTTGAAAAAAACAGTGTCAAAAAAATTTCGTGCCCATCCTGTCAGTTTGACCCCGGAAGAGTTTTGAGACACTCGCCATTATAGTGATTTTCGCAAAAAAAGAGAGGAGCGCAAAAAAGACAGAGCGAAAAAAAATTCCAGAGTGTGCTTTTCCCTTATGTACGTGCAGCGCCGTGATTTTGTTAGTGTTCTAGGCTCGCGTCTCTAGCAAGGTCTAGCCTAGGACCAGCATAGTACCGTCGTTGAGCGTTTATTCAACTTTGCATCTCTGAATTGATTATTGCTGACCCTTTTTGCTACCATATTATAAGCCTTCCCAGCTCCACATACATCTACATCGTGCGTTTGACTCTCCTTGGTAATCGCTCTATCCATGCTTTGAGAGTTTTGACTACATCGGTTGCCGATTACTGCCTGATGCTGGGTAAGAACTGGTAAGAATTTGAGATTTGCTTGACGGATTTGTCACACCCACCACCACCACCACCACTTATTAGTAGTCTGTAGGTTCATATTCTTGTGTGTTTCTATAGCTGCTAACCATGCCAGGATCACAAGCCGACGAGATTGACTGGGAGAACTTAACGAACAAGGAGCTTCATGATAAGTTTCAGCAAATGATGACTGAACAGGTGCAAGATGTGTTGAACAATTTTGAAGAGGCCATGGAGAAGATCACTGGCTTTGAGAAGACATTCGAAATAAATCTTGATAACAGATTTAATGAACTGCTTGCGCGTCTTCCACCACCGGCTGCACCTGCCGCACCTCTGCAACAACAACAACAACAACAACAACAACAACAACAACAACAACAACAACAACAACAACAACAACAACAACAACAACAACAACAACAACAACAACAACAACAACAACAACAACGACTACCTCCACGTCGTGAAACAGCCCTCCGCCGAGCGAGCCATGTCCTTCTTCAGCTTGGCCAAACTGTTGGTGCTGCTGTTGATACTTCTGTGGCTCCTCCTACTGATGAGGTGGAGGATGATTATGCGGGATATTACGAGGATGAGGTTGATCAAAATCATAACTACGTGCAACCACCAGCACCACAACCGCCAGGTCGTCCACATGCAAATAATCACAATGGTAGGGCTCTCCCTCAGGTACGAGATCATGACCATCTTTCTAAATTGAAATTGAATATTTCACCATTTGAGGGTAGATATGTTCCTGATATATATCTTACTTGGAAGTTAGAAACCGAACAACGTTTTACATGTTTAGAATATCCCGAGGAGAGACGTGTTGCTGTTGCACTTTGTGCTTTCACTAGTTTTGCTTGTGTGTGGTGGTCTGAACATCGTAGATTATATCCGAATAATATTCCAACTACTTGGGCTACTTTGAAAACTGCTACGCATACTCGTTGGGTTCCACCATATTATCAACGTGAATTACTTCAAAAATTGCAGCGTTTAAGACAAGGAAAAAATTCTGTAGATGAATATTATCAGGAATTACAAACTAGCATGATTAGATGTGGTATTGTTGAGGATAATGAAGCTATGCTTGCATGTTTTATGGGTGGATTAAATAGAGAGATTCAGACCATTCTAGAGTATAAGGATTATAATAATATCACTCGTTTATTCCATCTTGCTTGTAAAGCTGAACGTGAAGTGCAGGATCGACATGCATTGGCGGGAACTAACTTTTCTGCAGGTCGACCTTCATCATGGACACCACGTGCATCCTCTACTTCCACTGCACCGTCACCTCCATCAGGTGCCACCTCCAACCGTGATACAAGAAAGCAGGCACAATCACCACTATCTGCCAAGAGCACACCTGCCGGGCCTGCGCAGAGCTCTTCTTCTTCCATGGCATCAACAGGGCACACAAGTGATATTATTTGTCGTCATTGTAAGGGAAGAGGACATTTTGCGAGAGAATGCAAATCTCAGCGTGTGATGATTGCTACTAAGGATGGTGGGTATGAGTCCGCTAGTGACTATGATGAGGAGACTTTGGCTCTTATTACACATGAAGAACACGGTGGAGATGACTCTGATAATGAGACGCAATACATGGCTACTGAAGATGCGGACAGGTATGAATGTTTAGTTGCTCAACGTGTTTTGAGTGTGCAGGTTACACAAGCTCAGCAAAAATCAGAGGCATAATTTGTTCCATACAAAGGGAGTTGTGAAGGAACGTTCTATTCGCATCATCAGAGGGAGCTGCAACAACTTGGCTAGCATGGAGATGGTGGAGAAGTTATCTCTCACCACAAGACCACATCCACATCCTTACTACATCCAATGGTTCAACAACAGCGGCAAGGTTAAGGTAACACGTACTGTTCGTGTGCATTTTAGTATCTCTACATATGCTGATTATGTTGATTGTGATGTGGTACCTATGCAAACATGTTCCTTATTACTTGGTAGACCATGGCAATTTGATAAAAATTCTGTACACCATGGTCGAAACAATCAGTATACTCTTGTTCATAAGGATAAAAATATTACTTTGCTTCCTATGTCTCCTGATTCCATTTTGAAAGATGATATTAATAGAGCTAATAAAGCAAAACAGGAGAAAAATAAGAGTGAAAATTAGATTGTGGCAAAAGAATTTGAGCAACAAATGAAGCCTAATAATAAACAATCTAGTGTTGCTTCTGAAATTAAATTGAAAAATGCATGTTTACTTGCCACCAAATCTGATATTGATGAGCTAGATTTTAGCAAATCTGTTTGCTATGCTTTTGTGTGCAAAGAGGCATTATTTTCATTCGAGGACGTGCCTTCCTATTTGCCCCCTGCTGTCACTAACATTTTGCAGGAGTTTGCTGACGTCTTCCCACAAGACATGCCACCGGGATTACCACCTATTCGAGGGATCGAGCATCAAATTGACTTAATTCCCGGTGCATCGCTACCCAACCGTGCACCATACCGTACCAATCCAGAGGAGACGAAGGAGATTATGCGTCAAGTACAGGAGCTGCTCGACAAAGGTTATATACGTGAATCTCTTAGTCCTTGTGCTGTTCCTATTATACTAGTGCCTAAAAAGGATGGTACGTCGCGTATGTGTGTTGATTGTAGAGGCATTAATAATATTACTATTCGTTATCGTCATCCTATTCCTAGGCTAGATGATATGCTTGATGAATTGAGTGGCTCTACAATTTTCTCCCAAGTTGATTTGCGTAGTGGATACCATCAAATTCGTATGAAATTGGGAGATGAATGGAAAACAACATTTAAAATAAAGTTTGGTTTATATGAGTGGTTAGTCATGCCTTTTGGGTTAACTAATGCACCTAGTACTTTCATGAGACTAATGAACGAAGTTTTACGTGCTTTCATTGGACGATTTGTGGTAGTCTATTTTGATGATATACTGATTTATAGCAAATCTTTGGAAGAACATTTGGAACATTACGTGCTGTTTTTATTGCTCTACGTGATGCACGTTTGTTTGGTAACCTTGGGAAGTTCACCTTTTGCACCGACCGAGTATCTTTTCTTGGCTATGTTGTTACTCCACAGGGAATTGAAGTTGGTAAAGTCAAGATTGAAGCTATTGAGAGTTGGCCGCAGCCCAGAACGGTCACACAAGTGAGGAGTTTTCTTGGACTCGCTGGTTTCTATAGGTGTTTTCTGAGAGATTTTAGCACCATTGCTACACCTCTCAATGAGCTTACAAAGAAGGATGTGCCTTTTGTTTGGTGTACCGCACAGGAAGAAGCCTTCACGGTATTGAAAGATAAGTTGACACATGCTCCTTTACTCCAACTTCCTGATTTTAATAAGACTTTTGAGCTTGAATGTGATGCTAGTGGAATTGGATTAGGAGGTGTGTTATTACAAGATGGCAAACCTGTTGCATACTTTTCTGAAAAAATTGAGTGGGCCTAGTCTGAATTATTCTACTTATGATAAAGAATTATATGCTCTTGTTCGGACTTTAGAGACATGAAAACATTATTTATGGCCCAAAGAATTTGTTATACATTCTGATCATGAATCTTTGAAACATATTAAAAGTCAAGCTAAATTGAATCGTAGACATGCTAAATGGGTTGAATTCATTGAGACTTTCCCTTATGTCATTAAACACAAAAAGGGTAAAGAAAATGTTATTGCTGATGCATTGTCTCGTCGCTATACTATGCTTTCACAACTTGACTTCAAAATATTTGGTTTGGAAACCATCAAAGATCAATATGTGCATGATGCTGATTTTAAAGATGTAATGCAGAATTGTAAAGAAGGAAGAACTTGGAACAAGTTCGTTATTAATGATGGCTTTGTGTTCTGTGCTAACAAGCTATGCATTCCAGCTAGCTCTATTCATCTTTTGTTGTTGCAGGAGGCGCATGGAGGAGGATTAATGGGACAATTTGGCATGAAGAAGACAGAGGATATACTTGATACACATTTATTTTGGCCAAAGATGAGACGGGATGTTGAGCGTTTTGTTGCTCGCTGAACTACATGTCAAAAAGCTAAGTCACGACTCAATCCTCATGGTTTATATATGCCTTTGCCTGTACCTAGTGTTCCTTGGGAGGATATATCTATGGACTTTGTTTTAGGTTTACCTCGAACAAAGAAGGGGATGGATAGCATATTTGTTGTCGTTGATAGGTTCTCGAAAATGGCACACTTTATACCATGTCATAAAAGCGATGATGTTGTTAATGTTGCTGATTTGTTCTTCCGTGAAATTATTCGCTTGCATGGTGTGCCAAATACTATTGTTTCAGATCGTGATACTAAATTTCTTAGCCACTTTTGGAGATGTTTATGGGCTAAGTTGGGGACTAAACTGCTTTTTAGTACTACTTGTCACCCCCAAACTGATGGTCAAACTGAAGTAGTCAATAGAACATTGTCTACTATGCTTAGGGCTGTTTTGAAGAATAATAAGAAAATGTGGGAAGAATGCTTGCCTCATATTGAATTTTCTTATAATCGTTCGTTGCATTCTACTACTAAAATGTGCCCTTTTGAAATTGTGTATGGTTTCCTACCTCGTGCACCCATTGATTTGTTGCCTCTTCCATCTTCGGAGAAGGTTAATTTTGATGCTAAACAACGTGCTGAATTGATCTTAAAAATGCATGAGTTAACTAAGGAAAACATTGAGCGTATGAATGCTAAATTTAAACTTGCCGGAGATAAGGGTAGAAAACATGTTGTCTTTGCACCTAGAGATCTTGTTTGGTTACATTTGCGTAAGGATAGGTTTTGTAATTTGCGCAAATCAAAGCTAATGCCACGTGCTGATGGTTGTCGGTGTACAAAAGTAGGGGCGCTCCTTTTGACCCCTTTACTTGTGCACGGACAGTCGGAGCCGCGCCCACGACCACACTAAGCAGAACAGGGGAGGGAAACTAGAGAGAAGCCAGAGGCACAAGATGGTAAGAGGCAACGCCAATACCAGAAACACAAGACAGCAAAGGGGCTAGGTGGAGTCCCCCGGCAAGGCCCTTGCCAGGGCGGCCTCCGCGGCCCCGGCAAGAGCCTTGCCGGGGCAACTTGCCCAAACACCAACAGAGCGAGCCGCCCTTGAGCCCACGAGTTCCAACCCAACCGACTACGATTGGACCAGGGCTCGGGAGGCACCTCCGTGGTGGCATGCAGATCTTTGTCAAGACCATAGATATATGAGATCAGATGAGGATCATAAGACAACGATCCTCAGCAAGATCCTTGCCGAGGAAAGCCACAAGACCCCCGGCAAGATCCTTGCCGAGGACGACTGCGCGCCACGGCAAGACCCTTGCCGGCCCCTCGGCAAGGCCCTTGCCGAGGACATCAGCGGGGCCACTGCCAGGCCCACATCAGCCAAGTTTCCACCGACATTAGCATGCAGCTGCCAGCCCGACCAGCTAGCAGGCACATGCGTGGCAACATGCGGCTCCTAGGCCAACTTAGCAAGCGCCTACGTGGTGGCGTGCAGATCTTTGTGAAGACCCTACCACGACGCCACCTCAGCTGCCTGCCTGCCTACATGGCGCCGCATGCATCGCTGGCCAGGGCACGTGTCGAAGCGAGGAGAGGCGGCGACGGACGGGACGGGCCTCGTTCCCATCCCCAATAAAGCTAAGGGACACCTAAGCGATGCATTAAATGCGTCTTGTCCGGTAATACGGGCGATAAGCTTGCAATACTGTAGGCCTTTCCACCTCATGTGTGCCACTATGGCAGCCCCTTTCAGCTATAAAAGGAGGCCCATGGCGTACTAGAGGGGGATTCGACTCTTTTGAAATACACAGCCACCGTAGCTAGTTCGAGAGCTCAAGAACACTCAATACATCCACCAAAGCAGGACTACAGTTTTACGCATCCTCGCGGCCCGAACCTGGGTAAACAATCCGTGTACTTTCTGTCAGACCCGCTCTTCTCACAACCCCGCGCCCCGCCAACTGTAGTAGGGATTCTTGTGATGCCATAGGTGTCGTTCTCACCAACATCTTTGGCGCGGCAGGTAGGGGGCGCTGTTGTGAGAATCTGGTTTAGCTGTTAGCCTAGCAGTTCTTCGTCGCCATGGCTCCCAAGAAGAAGGCGACCACGGCGGTCGGTTCACCGGGGGCCAGACGGCCCGTACCGGTGAGAGCGAGTAGCGGGCCGGTCGCGGACAGGACCCGAGGCACGGGCCGTGAGCACCAACATCGCTATGGAAGTCAGAGCCTGGCGAGCGGCGTCGTTCGTACGCAAGACGACGGGCCACACGCCACAAAATCCAGAGACGGAGCTGGCCCCCCCGCAGGCGGCACGGGGCCCTCCGGGGTCGCCGCCGTGCCACCCACGGGCGGCGCGACGACCTCCAAGACGCCCACTCCGGCACCCATAGTGCGCTCTTCCCATGGTGTGCGCGATGAGCAGCGTCACCATGCCGGTGACCCTGAGCAACTCCGTGGGAAGAGCCCTGTTTATCACCTGCAGGACGAAGGAGGCCAGCATGCCCACCGAAGTGCTGGCGATCATGGCACACAACCGCTGGGCCGTGGTCGAGCTGCTTCTAACGTGGTTAGAAGTCGAAGCGCGCCACGGTCCACTCAGCTCTCGCCACCACCCACGCCAGCAGAAGCTTTGGCGCGCGCGCAGTTGCTCCTCGACTTCCCTCCTGCCGGGGAGAAGCTCGATGAGTGGAGAGCCACCATCCGGAGCCTCGTCGCCGTCGCCAACAAAGATGATCCGCGACCGGCGGGGCCCTCGGGCCGGCACTCCACCGAGCCACCACATGCCGGCGGCGGAAGAACCGGTGGTGCTGCGGTCACAGTGCACTCTCCTCATCCGCGGCAATCACCGCGGGTGTCAGCCCGCCGTGACGACGCTTGTGATAACATCTCCATAGCGTCGTCCGACCCGCGGACCCACCGCGACCAGCGCCAAGTTCTTCGGGAGCGAGCCCATGAAGACGCTCGAACCACCATCGAGCGCCGGCGCGATACACGCCACCACTCGGACAAGCGGGCAGGGCCCGCTGCGGACCACCCGGCTCTGGGAGGCTCAGCCTTTACGAGGTGGGTTGCCCAGTCTTTACCCGGGATCTGCGGCAGTTCCAGTGGCCGTCCCACCGCACGTTCAAGCCCGACGTCGGCGAGAAGTACAACGGCAAGACCCATCCGTCGGAGTTCCTCAGCATCTACACCATTGCGATGCAAGCCGCTGGGGCTCGTGACGACAAGGTGCTTGCCAATTACTTCCCGTTGGCCCGGAAACCCAACTTCTTGTCTTGGTTGATGCACTTGCCGGCGGACTCCATTTCTTCTTGGTCAGATTTGTGCTATGAGTTCGTTGGTGCCTTCACTCGAGGCCACCAAGCTCATGGCCAGGCGAGTGATTTGCATATCATTCAACATCCCCGATGTTCACCCCACAGCCGTGATTAGCGCGTTCCATCAGAACATGCACAATCACAAGATGCGTGAGGAGCTGGCGATGAACAAGGTTAAGGATGTGGCCGCACTTTATGTTCTGGCCGATAGGTGCGCCCGGGCTGAAGAGGGAAGGAAGTACCCTGGCAAGGACGCCGGCGCGGAAACCGACTCTACTGATGAAGATACCGCCGCCCCGACGAAGAAGGGTCGGCGTCGCAACAGGAAGCGCAAGGGCAAGACCGTGCTTGCCGTCGAGGGATCCGATAGCACCGGCGCCGCCAAGAAGGCTAAGGCAGACGAACCCGGCAAGGAAATTGCCGGGTTCGCCGCTTGCCGGGCCTTGGCGGCTGCCGACAAGCCGGGGGGCTCCGACAAGCAGTATTGCAAGATCAATCGCACCAAGGGCCACGACCTCCAAAACTGCCAACAAGTCGAGCTGCTTGCTGAGATGCAAAGGGCCGAGTATGAGAGGCGGGACAAGGAGAAGGGCCAGGATGGTGCGGAGGGATCTGGAAAGAAGCATGGCGGCCAGGGAGGTCGCCATGGCAATGATAACCAGCAACAGAGGCCCGCTCGGGGCCGCAACAAGAAGCAAGAAGACAAAGATCATGACGAGGACGACGAGTCCGGCAAGCATGAGTTTTAGAAGGCTACGGAGGCCATGTGCGTCGATGGTGGTGCCTCCCGGCATACTTCTCACCGCCGGCTCAAGCAGTGGGCGTGTGAGATTACAGCAGCGGAGCCCTCGTTCGACGCTCAGAAGCCACTGATGTGGTCCAGCACGCCCCTCATCTTTGACGCCGAGGACCACCCTGACCGCACAACTGCGGTCGGGTGTTTGCGGTTGTTGGTTTCACCAATGATACGCAACCTCAAGGTGAACTAGATGTTGGTTGACGGCGGGGCCGGTCTGAACTTGATCTCACCTGTTGTGATCAAAAGGCTGCAAATTCCCGATGGAGACCTCGAGGAAACATGCACGTTTCAAGGGGTCAACCCGGGAAGGAGCTAGCCGAAGGGGAAGGTCACATTGCCTGTGACGTTTGGAGGCGAGTTGAATTACAGGACGGAGAGGATTGTCTTCGATGTAGCCGAGATCCCCTTGCCCTTCAACGGGATCCTCGGCCGCCCGGCACTAGCCAAGTTCATGGCGGCGTCGCACTACGCCTACAACACACTGAAGATGCCTGGGCCGATGAACATCTGTCACACCCTGATTTTCATGCCACAACACTTAATCTAATAAACATGATAAAATGTGGTTTGACAAAAACTCTTGAGTGTTTGGTCCTTGCTTGATTTGATTTTTGTCTGCTGTTAGCAAGTGCTCTAAAAATCAAATAAATCCTCCAACTCTTATACTCCTTCTCCTTGATCCCAAAACTTTGCCCAATGATCATGCCATGTGTATAGGGCATAAAAATAATTTCTTACAAAATAATTTGGCCAAATAAGTAGTTTCAAAAATTAGTTTCCCAAAAACCCCTGAATTGAGATTTGCACTGCAAGTACTAAATTAAGGGCAGTAAAAATCTTTCCAAAAATATATTTAACTCCTATTAGATATAGGACATCTAGAAACCACAAAAATATAATTTTAAAAGTTATTTTCCTATTTTAGTTAAAGGCTTTTTCTTAAGACCAGAAATGGTCTTTAATAGGTTAAAATTATTTTAAAGCTTCAAAAATATTTGGGAAAAACCTAGGGAAACTCAGTGGACATATATTGTCCATATATAAGAGTTTCAACACATGGTCATGTTCAAATTATTGGCCAAACCCCTCAAAAACCCTTTCTGGATATTTCAAGCTTTTGAATTATTTACAAAGGAAATATTCCCCAAAAATTCCAAGAAAATTCTAGCATGTCACATATGACATGTTTGATGATCTTGCCAAGTCTCATGTCATGGAGAATAGTATAACCCCATGAAATCATCTGAAAACCACTTTTGTCCTTTTTCAAGTTTGAACAACTTTGCACTGTCAAACATGTCCAAATGCTCTGAGACTTGGTGCACATGCTCAAATGGTGTAATAAGGCATCTAGACAAAATGGCACAAGTTGGAGAGAATGTTATCTTGATCAAAGTGCCCCAAAACCCTCTCTGTCCAGAACCAAATTTGAACAACTTTACATTGGCATCTTTCTCCTTTTGATCTCAACTTTTGTGGACATGTTCAGAACCTCAAATGATGACACTACACTAAGTGGTGCATCAAGGAGAATAGCTTTGCATGACTAAATCTTGAAAAGTCCATTTCTGTTGATTTCTAGGGTTTACAAAAGTCGCACTGGCAACTTTGCCCAAATGAACTCAATCTTGGTGGAACCTCTTGTTTTCTCATGCCATTTGACCCTGTCAAGCCTCATGACACGGGAAGTCCATTTGCTTGCCCAAACCAACATCAAACACCTTCTGGCAGAAATTTCAAATGCATGTTTTGTCCATTTCCACTAATCTCCACTTTTTCCCAGAGCCTCATCTGGCCCTCCTCTACCTCCTGCATCTTTCCCTGCCCGAGGAGCCATGATTAAGGGGGGGTAGAACCCCATTTTTCTTCTCTGGGCAGCAGCATTCTCCCTCTCTCTCAGCCTCTCTCTCCCTCCTTGACATTCCAGAGCATCCAAGGCTCTGCTCAGCTTTTGCCCATACCCCCTGCAGACGCCAGACACAAGTGGGCGCGCGGGTGCACGCAAAAAGCTGTGGATGCCGGCCGTTTGCATGCTCTGGAGCGCATGGCAGAGCGCCCGAGCATTGACACCGCGTCCCCCGACCGCCTCAAGCCTCCCCCTCGCGCCAGTCGAGGTGGCTCGACGTCCGCAACACGCCACTGTGCAGGCCCCCTCGTCTCTTCCTCTCTCTCACCTCCTGCGGCGCGTGCCCAGAGCCGCCCGGCTCGGCCAATGCTTGCGCAGCTCCTGTGGCCGCGTGCAGCTCGCCCCGCTCCTCCTCTCTCATCCTGGTGCCCCACCAAACTCCCATGAATGCCATAACAGCCCCTCGCTCGCTCCCCTTGCCGCCCGAGCCGTTTCCACGGCCACCCGTGCGCCACGTCCACGGTGAGCCACGGGTCGGCTACTTAAGGCCACCCCGACCCCCTCTCTACTCCTTTGGCCCTCTCTCTCTCCCGTGCATTCCCTGGACCAACCCACTGCTCTTCCCGTGCTCTCCTTGCACCTCCATGGCCGGAGCGGTGCCGCCGGCCGCCGCTTAAATTCATGGGCCTCGACCCCTCTCTCGTCCCCATGAACACTCCCGCACCCTCTCATCACCACCGCCAACTCCCCCCGTACTCCATCCCCTCCTCCTCGTGCCTTCCTCGCCTTGCCGAACCCCGCCGTCAGCCTCGTCTGCCGCGGCCGACGCCCTGCTCAACCCGGTGCCCCTGGGCGACCATGCCACCCACGGTTGGACGCGGCCGGCTCCCCTGAGCACGCCGGTGGTCAGCTCACCGGAAATGGTGGCCTGTGGCACCGGCAAGCCGCCGTCGACACCGCCCCTGCCCCTGCTCTGTTCGAGCGGGAGGTTGGGGATGAACCCGACAGATGGGTCTCGCGTGGCGGCGACCCTGAGGGCCGGGCCCGCAGGTTAAGTGGACACGGCTTCTTTGGGAGCCGTCTCCCTGAGGCCAAGGCGTATTCTAGGTGGGCGCCTTCGACGTCATCGCTGTCGCCCCGTGCGGTCGTGCGGCTGGGCCAGGCCCAGTGCGCTGCGCCGCTATGTCTCGCCTAGTGCACGCGGTTGCCGCCCAGATCCAGCCCCTTTGGGTAAAAAGCTTTTCCTTTTTCCTTTATGCACAATTTGTAAAATCCATAAATAATTCAAATTAACTCCAAACTTGATGATTCAAATTTCTAGTAGTTTTTAAACTCATGACCTATCTCATGGTGCTAGTTGCACATTTTTCCAGAAATATTTCTTTCACAAATAATTATCAAAATACCATTTTTTCCATTTCTGTCATAAACTTTAGAAAATCACAGAGGGCTCAGATTTGATCCAAATGCCATGATTCAAATTCCTAGATGCTTCTAAGTTCATAACTTAGTTTATGAACATTTTTATTAATACTTTCTATGCCACACAATATAATGAGCCATTTCTTCATATTTGTCAACTTTGCAAATTCATAGGAAATTCATTTGAACTCCAAATCCAGTGAAACCAACACCTAGATGCTTCTAAAATTTTGGTTTGTTAAATGGGTGCCTCTTCTCACTTTTCAAAAAAATGTTTCTGTACACTTCTTGCAAATCCATAAACCCCTTAATTGCATCATATCAAAATGTTTAGAAATATTCACTGACCCAATTCCAAGGAAACCACTCTGGTTAATTTTCATATAACCAGAGATGTCCTAGAAAAGTCAAATTAATATTTCTAGAGCATTTTTATTTCCTGCCTTGTTGTGTTGCTTCTTATGGTTGCTTTCAACGATAGTTGACGAAGTAGACGAAATACTTGGAGTTGGACCAGAGATATTTGAAGACCTCGAAGACTTTGTTAAAGCAGGCAAGCAGCCCTTTGACCATGTCCATGAAACCCTTTTTATGCATGCCATATAGCACTTTACTATTGTTGCATCGGAATCATGATGAGATGGTAACCACTTCGGTGGGTTGCCTTTGTTGCTTCCTTGTTGATACTTGCATTGTGCATGACCCTACCTTCCTACGAGGGTTATGCGGGTGGGAGTAGATAGGATGCTAAAGTAGATGCTACGCAAATGGGACGGGTATATGCATGGTGATGGAGGCAAGTATGCTCCCAAAGACTTTTTGAAAACCCCGTCGGGTGACACTAATGCCCGAGGGAGATGTTGAGCTAGGTAACCACTTGACAAAGAAGTGGTGTACCGGGGATATGTGAGTGTGGTTTCAAAAAAATGGATTGGTTTAAGTTGCGACCGTTATTCCAACCTTACATGCGCAACCACTCTACCCTTATATGGGAAAGGGCATTATTGATTACCTAGGCTGATACTAGCTTGGAGCCCGCATTACTAGTGACGGGAGAGTTGTTGTTGCGCTCTCTCGGGACAGGGTCGTGCCAGGTAAGGCGGCCAAGAATATTTTTATGGGGCACCAGACACACCGTTGGTACCCCATGCCAGTGGTATGTGATAAATATGGAAGCAAGGCTCCACAATTTAAGATGTGAAATGTTGGGCACGGGGGTTACTACCAATCGAGTGGACTACATGTTAGGGTCGTCTAGGGAAAGATAGTGATCGGGTGCTTACCCCGGGTACTTGAGGTACCGCGGGTCGTGGATGACACGGAAGTTCCCCGGATCTTGTGGGTAAAGTGTGCAACCTCTGTAGAGTGTAAAACTATTCGAAGAGCCGTGTCCACGGTCAAGGACAGTTGGGTAACCGCTCTTGGGCTACGTCCACATGTTTACAAACCAGTGTATGTGTTTGGATAAGTGGGAAGAACTACTTGGGTCAAGTCAAAGGACTTGACATGATTGAGTTGAGTTGATGCCCACTCTATTTATGTTGATATCTGTAACCTGTCCCCATGGTTACTTGAATTCTCCAGATGCACGTCTTACAAGTTGTTGCACATGACATTCCACTCAAAACTAGCTTTCTGCAAAAATTTACCTATATCATGCATTCTTGTATCTTGAACCAAAACATGGGTTGCTTGCGAGCACATTCAAAGTACTCATTGGCTTGCCACTAGTTATTTTATTGGCCAGGCATGAAATAACAAGATATGAAGAAGAATACTTCGGTGACGAACATGCGAGCTAGGACACTTCCCAGTCAGAATGCCTGTAGGGTTAAGGCAGATGGCATGGGTCCAAGTTATTGACGAAGATTTCCGCTGCAAAGTTATACTCAAGACTTGATCATAATGGTCATAATTTATGTAAGACGGTATGAATGGATGTAAGACTCTTGTTATACAGCTTTTGTGTGTTCAGTGAGCATTGATCTCTGGGATCACTGTACAGGTGCATTCGGTGATCACGACTTATGAGTCTGGGTCCCCACAACATCATCACCGTCCCCTCCGACAAGAAGGACGCACTGATCTGCGCCGACCTACTCTACCGGGAGGCAGTTGCAGCAGCTGCCGCCAAGGCACTTGCTCCTGCCGCTGAAGCCCTGGGAGGGAAGAAGAAGACCGGCAAGACCTCTCGCACCCACTCCGGCAAGCGCACCTCTTCGGAGTGTTGTGCTACCGTCGAGGACGTGCCAGAGAGATCCACCGGCAAGACCAAGAAATCCAGAGCTGCACCACCAGAGACCAAGAGGGTGTCCGTCAAGGAGGATGGTACGGGAGGGGCTTTCACCATAAGCTCCACCCTCAACAGTAAATAGGAAAGCGCGCTCGTCACTTTCCTGCGGGCGAATGTCGATGTGTTTGCATGGCAAGCATCTAACATCCCCGGCGTTCCCATGTAAGTGATTGAGCACCACCTTGCTGTCTGTCCCCATGCACGACCCGTCAAGCAGAAGGTCAGGAAGCAAGCTTTGGAACGATAGGAGTTCATCACAGAGGAGATCAGGAAATTGGAAGCGGCAGGTTTGGTGAGGGGAGTGCTCCATCCGACGTGGTTGGCCAATCCGGTGGTGGTGCGCAAGGCAAATAGGAAGTGGAGGGTATGTATGGACTACACAGATATAAATAAGGCTTGTCCTAAGGACCCCTTCCTGTTGCCGTGCATCAACCAGATTGTTGACTCCACGGCCGGGTGAGATGTGTTGTCATTCCTCGATGCCTACTCGGGCTACCACCAGATCTTCATGACAAGAGAAGATCAAGAGAAGACATCATTTATCACCCCATGTGGTACGTATTGCTTTTTACGGATAACTTTCGGGTTGAAGAGTGCTGGCTCGACGTTTGCAAGGGCAATCCAAATTGGTTTTGAGCCCCAGCTACATAGAAATATGGAAGCTTATATGGATGACATAGTGGTCAAAACCAAGGACAAGGCGACCCTTGTACAAGATTTAGAAGAGACATTTGCCAACCTGCGCAAGATCAACCTCAAGCTGAACCCTTAGAAGTGTGTCTTCAACGTTCCGTCCGGCAAATTTGTCGGGTTTTTTGTGTCGCAGCGTGGGATCGAGGCAAACCCAGACAAGATCAAGGCTATTGAGCAGATTGAGGCACCCAAGCGGATCAACGATGTGCGTCGGCTCACTGGCTGCGTCGCCGCCATGAGCCGATTCATCTCCAAGTTTGCCGAGCGCGCCCTTCCCTTTTTCAAGACTTGAAGAAGGCGGGCCCAATGGAATGGACCCCAGAGGCCGAGGCGGCGTTGCAAGACCTAAAGAGATACCTTTCCTCTACACTGATACTAGTTGCACCTAGACCACAAGAGCCATTGCTGCGATATTTGGCGGCGACGAATCAAGTGGACAGTGTCGCGCTAGTGGCACAGAGGGAGGTTGACAAAGAGGCAGCGGCAGTGGCAGGACCGGCAGACGGCAAGTCAGAGACTCCCCCGGCAGGGCCTGGTGCCGGCAAGGCAAGGCTCCCGACAGAGTCTGATGCCATCGGGACAGAGCTCGCGCCGTCAAGTGGAGTGGTGCAGAAGAAGAAGATGATGCAGCACCCGGTTTACTTTGTCAGCTCCCTCTTACAGGGGGCTAGGTCAAGATATTCCGGTGTGCAGAAATTGCTCTTCGGCCTCCTTATGGCCTCGAGGAAGCTGCGTCATTACTTCCAAGCCCACGAGTTCACTGTCGTCACCCGCCTCCCGTTGCAACGGATACTGCACAACCCAGATGCAACCGGAAGGATTGTGGAGTGGGCCTTGGAGTTGTCGAGCTTTGGGTTGAAGTTTGAAAGTACCTCGACAATCCAGAGAAGAGTCTTGGCGGAGTTCATTGCAGAATGTACCTCAACGCCCGATGAAGAGATCCAGGAGACCACTCTCCCTGGCAAGGAAACAACTCGTGACTGGATTATGTTCTTTAACGGAGCTTTCTCACTACAAGGCGCCGATGTTGGTGTGCTGCTCGTCGCACCCACCGGAGAGCACCTCAAGTATGTAGTCCAGATGCACTTTCCCAGGGAGATGCCCACCAACAACACTGCTGAGTACGAGGGATTGCTTGCCGGTCTCAGGATCGCGGTAGGCCTCGGAGTTAAAAAGCTCATCGTCAGGGGTGATTCGCAGCTTGTCGTCAGACAAGTCAACAAAGATTATCAGAGCCTGTTAACGGAGGCCTACGTAGATGAGGTGAGGAAGCTGGAGGAGCGCTTTGACGGTATACAAGCGGAGCACGTTCCCCAAACGGAGAACGACATCGCCGATTACCTGTCAAAGCGCGCTGCATTCAAGTTACCTGTGGAACCAGGTACCTTTTTGCTTCGTTTAACTCAACCATCCGTCGAACCATCAACGGAGCAGAACAAGAAGAGGAAATCAGGCCCCGGCAAGTACTTTCCCGCCGAGCCCCCAGTGGCCGCCGGCAAGGGTGTTGCCGTGGGCCCTGAGCCTGCCATGGAGCGACCGACTCCGGCAGGCCGTCAAGCCCTGGCTGTAGAGACGGACGCTCCCATGGCGGAAGAGATGCCTTTGGTCCTTGCCGTCGAGCCCCACGCTCCGGCATGGGCACAGCACACCGTCCGTTTCCTCCAGACAAGGGAACTTCCTGAGGAGCAGGAAGAAGCGGAAAAAGTAGCCCGTCGGTCTGCCTTGTACCAGTTCGTCGATGATGTCCTATACAGAAAAAGATCGAACGGTGTGAAATTGAAGTGCATCCCCCGGGAGGAAGGACTGGAGCTGTTGGCAGAGATACACAGAGGCATATGTGGCTCCCACATAGCGTCGAGGGCCCTTGCCGGCAAGGCATTCCGGCAGGGTTTCTTCTGGCCCACTGCCCTCCAGGATGCAACGGCACTAGTAACCAAGTGTGAAGCATGTCAGTTCCATTCAAAGAAGCTTCATCAACCAGCTCAAGCCCTTCAAACAATCTCTCTCTCCTGGCCATGTTTGGTCTGGGGGCTTTGAGTACTTGTACGTTGCAATCGACAAGTTCACAAAGTGGCCGAAGGTGGAACCGGTGAGGAAGGTGACATCACAGTCAGCCGTCAAGTTCTTCAAAGGGCTAGTCTGCCGTTTTGGTGTACCAAACAGAGTCAACACCGACAACGACACGCAGTTCACAAGCCACACCTT
Organism: Triticum aestivum; assembly: GCF_018294505.1. Classification (NCBI taxonomy): domain Eukaryota; kingdom Viridiplantae; phylum Streptophyta; class Magnoliopsida; order Poales; family Poaceae; genus Triticum; species Triticum aestivum. The sequence continues at coordinate 244,626,950 of NC_057811.1, read as the reverse complement.
CATGCAGTACATCCAAGACCTCGGCAACAAGGTCTGTTTTGCTTCCGTGGCACACCCCCGGAGCAACGGCCAGGCGGAGAGGGCGAATGCTGAAGTGTTGCGAGGCCTGATAACGAAGACCTGTGATAGGCTGCACAAGAGCGGAAGGTGCTGGATTCATGAGTTGCCGGCGGTTCTTTGGTCGATCAAAACGACACCAAACCGAGCCACCGGCCAGACACCCTTCGCCCTAGTATATGGGGCAGAGGCAGTTATCCCCACGGAACTCATATACGGGTCACCTCGAGTTCTCACTTATGACGAGCTTGAGCAAGAGCAGTTGCGGCAAGATGACGCAATGCTCCTTCAGGAAGATCGTCTTCGGGTGGCTGTGAGAGCAGCATGCTACCAGCAAGCCTTCCGCCGCTATCATAGCCGCAAGGTTCATGACCGAAGCTTCGAGGAAGGCGACCTTGTTCTTCGGCGCGTTCAGTCGGCCAATAATTCTAACAAGTTGACGCCAAAGTGGGAAGGCCCTTATCGCGTAATACGAGTCACCAGGCCCCGGCGCAGTCTGCCTGGAGACCGAAGATGCTGTCCCAGTGAGCAACTCCTGGAACATCGAGCATCTTCGTAAGTTTTACCGATAAGGCGCGGCTTGTCGGGCCTCCCGGCAAGCCACCTTTTGTACAAGCTTTGCTGGCAAGGCATGTAACCCTGTGTACAAAGCCAGGCGCAGACCCTGAGCATAAATAAATGAAGCGATGGCGCCCTAAGTTAAGTCTCTCCCTCGGTTAGGGTTGGTAGTGCTTAGCGGCGACTAACCCCTAAGCCTAGAGGTCGAGTGTGCGTCTTTCTGTTCTCTTTGGTTCGCAGGGTACTTGTGCTGAGCCTCTTGGGAAAAGGAGAACGAACCGGCGCTCCGGCCCCGGCAGGGCAAGGCTGCCGGGGGCTGAAGATACAAGGATCCGACCATGGCAAGCCAGGGTTGCCGGGGGCTGCGGATTCAGATAAGTCTTTCATCCCCCTGTTAAGCGTTTCCGTATAGAACCGGGACATATGAAACCTCGTTTATGTTCCTAAAACGACCGTGCTCCCCCTTTCCTGTACCTGAGAGCTACCTCCTGGGTCGGAATTTGGTAGTAGTCGCGGTGGCGAGGAGATGAACGAGGGGCCTAACTCTACTTCCCCCTGCCTCCGCCAAGAGCGCAAGAATGGTCGACTAAAGTGGGGAAACGGCAAGGCCTGTTGCCGGGCGACAATGTTTACCTTAAAAATAACAAGGATTCGTCCTTGGCATGGGCCTCGCTCATGCACAAAGAACCCGACAAGTACCCTTTTTCATTAAAAACATCCCATACAGGTATAGTTCATACGGAATTAAAAACATGAGCAAGGGGGGTTACAAGTCTTAAAATAAACAAGTGCCCGCAGGCTTACAAACTAAAAAGAAATAAGGTACCCATAATCCCTTTCTTGTCCCTCTCCACAAAAGGTGGAACAAGGCGGCAGGAGGGCAAAAGGGGTGCCTAGGCAAGGTGCGAGGAGCAGAAGGCACCAAGTGAACATCTTGGTGCCGGGAAAGGAGCTGGAAGACGAGGCAGCGGGCCAGCAATACGCGACGAAGGCGTCGGTGCCCGCGTACTCCGAGTTGACGGCCGCCGCTGTAACATCCCAAATTTTCAATTTGGTATGTTATACCTAGATCATCATTGCATATCATGTTTTATTGCATTTTGACAAATCCTCGATAAATCCTAAGCAACTCAAGGACCCTCGGAGAGAGTTGGGGATTTTTCTTAAATTTTCATATTTGATTTTTTATCAAATAATAAGACGAGGATTTTTGTTTAATTATTTTCCGTCCGGAAAAATATTTCATTTTAAAATAAACGAGAGGAGAAAATATGACTTCTCCAAAACAATTGAAATACTGGAGGAAAAATGTTAAAATCATTATTTGGAATTTATTTGGATTTTATTTGCAATTTTTATTGCATTAAAAATATTGCATGTTTTCAAAATATTTATTTTGATTTAAAAAACTGTTCACCCTATTCTAGATTTTCTAACTATACGGGGAAAATTTATTTCATATTTTTCTGATTTTTATTCATTTTTCTACGAATTATTTTCCGCAGAACTTATTTAAAAAAAAGACGAGCGACGCCCGCTGGGCCGAAGCCCAGCCGAGCGCCGGCCCGCCCGCGCCACTCCTTCCTCCGCACGGGACGCCGCCGCCGCCCTGACCGAGTCCGGCCGCCGCACGCCTCCCCTCGCCGCCCCCTCCCCCAAGCCACCCCGGGACCCCCCCTCCTA
>NC_057811.1:244616069-244624151 GCF_018294505.1 Triticum aestivum | reverse complement strand
CGGGAGCCGCCGCCCTCGCCTCGCCGCACCCCCCCGAGCCCCGCACCCCGCGCCCGAGCCCGGAGCCCCGCCGGAGCCCTCGCCGGAGTAGCCCCGACGAGGTACTGCCGCTGCCCCGTTTCGTCGTTGCCGGTTTTCGTTTAAAAAAAAACCTAGATCGGTTTTTTTCGGTTTTATTATTTTGCGAGCGTTCACCGAACCGTTCGTTTTAGCGAACGCGTTCGTCGGTTTTTCTCTAATAACGAACGTCCGTTATTTAACCGTTCGTCCGTTTTTCTTTTTCGTCGGATTTTTCTCGTTATTTTCTCAGATTCGATTTCTGATCGAATCTTCGATTCTGTTTAACTTCTCGCTCGGTTATCGGAATCAGGCGATTCAAGCGTCTAGAGTTTCGTCTTGAAATTCTCTTTCCGTTTAACCTACTCAAACAAGTTTTTGCAACAGTAAAATTTGACCTAGATCCAGATTAGTAAATGAAGTTTCTTTCTTTCACCGTTTGACTTTCGTTGCTTCTTTCGAGTTGATTCTTTTTGCAAACCGGAGTTCTTAAGTTGAACTTTCTGGTTGGTTCTTTCATTCGAGTTTTACCTGTGCATTAGATGAGTACTGATTGTATGCTTGTTTGCTTGCGATAGAGTACACGGAGTGTGCCGCTTGTTACTTCGACTCGTTAGGTTTTGCGGATCATCAGCAAGGCAAGTAACACTTTGATCATACCCCGTTCATACCCAGTTTTACTGCATTAGATCTGTTTTCCTCAAACATTGCATGATTAGGATCTAATTAAATTGTGGGTATTGGGAAGTAGTTGAGGTAGTACCTATTACCTGTTTTTCTTATCAAACCCTTGGGAGTTACTTCTACGTTGCTTTTATTATTGCCATGCTATGCTCGTAGACGTGGATTTGGGTTTGAGTGATATTCACGACAGATGTGAGATTGTTAATAATGGTTCAACTTAAGGTGGCAACTAAAACTCACATCTGGGTGGATTGAGGCACCTGGAGAACCCAGTGTTGTCTGTTTGTATAAGGTCCGCCACCCAGGCTCAAAGGGATCATAAGATTATTCATGCTAGAAACTTCCGTGTGCAGCCACAAGCTATTATGGGCTCTAGCATAGTTGAGTAGGTTACAAGATCTCTTGAAGAGGTGGGCTAGCAGATGTAGGGGAAAGTAGGTGTACCGGTCCACCCGGAGTAAAGAGTGATTGTTCCTGAAAGACTGTGTCTTGGTCATCCGTTTCTCAAACATCATGTAGTGCGAGAATCAAGCGGAGGCGATCGAGTCTTGTGGGGAAAAGTGCGCAAAACTCTGCAGAGTGTACAAACTGATCATGATTAGCCGTGTCCCCGGTTATGGACAACTTGAGTATCTAGTACTTGGATTATCATTTGAATCTCATCACCATGTTACTTATAATTAATTTTGTTGGGTTAATGATAACACTTAATTGGGATTGAGTTGGAGGTACCTTCTCAATGTTTCACAACCACCATGATAGTTAAATAAAATTTATTCCTTTGAAGTAGGATAAAATTGGCTTTTCGCAAAACTGTAACCATAGAGCTTTCCACCAGCCATATATGCATATAGTATAGCATTATTATTGTTCATTGCTCTCTATGTGTTACTTTGCCAGCATATTCTATGTGCTGACCCGTTTTCGGGCTGCAACATTTCATGTTGCAGACTTTTCAGACGACGAGTAAGGTGCCTTAGGTCGTGGTCTTATACTCAGTGATGCCGCTGGAGTGATGGACTCACTTATCTTCCAAGTCTTCCGCTGTTATCGTTATTAGATGGCCTTAAGCCATGTTTATCATACTTAATCTCTTCGGAGATATTCGATGTAATAAGTGTGTGATTGCTACTCTGTTATAAATCCTCCATTTGTACTGTGCGTGTCAGCATTACTGATCCAGGGATGACACTGGTGCACAGCAGCACATGCCATTTGAGGTCTGGTCGCTACAAAGTTGGTATCAGAGCACACGCTGACTGTAGGACACGACCACTAAGCTTAAGCCCTAGAAAGCTTCTCTCTTCTCATTTCTGACCCCTCTCCACTTTCTACTCTTTTAGGAATGGCGAATGCAAGGAGGAAGTTCATGCAACCAGATGAAGACACGCCGTTTGGTCGACACTTGAAGGAAGTCACCAAGTACTTGAACATAGGAATACCAAGCGTCACCAGAACCTACAACGCCACATTACCTGAAGAGGAGAGCTGGAAGATTCAAGTTATCATTCTAGGAAGGATGTTTAGTGCCATGAGATTGGTTTTCGAAGCACCAACTTGGAGTTTAGGAAACAGCATGGCCGCACACATCGCCATGGGACGCATTGGAGAAGTCTATCACCAGGAGCTTAAGGATACAATTTATCAGATTTGTGGACGTCGAGACGCGCAATGGGAGATGATCAGAACCAAGAAGGATGGATCAATCGCAGCATTCATCCAGGAGCAGAACCAACATATTCGTCGTCAGGAGAACCAGATGTGCACGGACAAGGAAGAACTGAAGAAGGCATTAACGAAGATCAAGGAGCTCCAAGAAGAACTCAAGGCTACACGCGAAGATTATTTGGAGGAAATCAACGCACTAGTAGGGAAGATTGACGACCTGGAGAAGAAGATTGGAGTATTCGTGGGAAATCCAGTGCCAAAAGCAGAAGTCGACGAATGCACTTGTCCGGATAACTACATCATCATCGACGACACCGACTCGGAACCTAGTGAAGACGACTGGGTTGATGAAGCTGGAGCAGACATCATGGAGTCTTCAACGGATCAGAATTTCTAGTAGACCACCATATCAGTAGTAGTTTTCCCCCATTTAATAGTATAGTTCAAGCACTTTGTAACGCTAGTTAGATCGATTGTTTTGCCTTGTTTGAATTGATTGAGTGATATTGATTGAATTTGTCTCATGAGCATATGGGTAGTGTTTTCTCTCTAGACCTCATTCTTTTCTTAACTCTCATCTTTTCTAAACCTATCAGATGCCTCCGAGACGCGACACCGGATTTGTTTTCCCGCCAGAGATCACCCAGTTGATTCAACAACAGAATGCCCTGATGCAAGTGTTAGTGCAGAACCAAGGCAACAACAACAACAACAACCCACCGCCACCACCACCTGTTGATCACTTAGCCCGTTTCTTAAGGCTAAACCCGCCGGTGTTTTCCAGTAGCACCGAGCCGATTGTAGCAGATGATTGGCTCCGCAAAGTTGGAAGGGAGTTGACCACTGCAGGATGCACAGATGCGGAAAGAGTGCATTTTGCCGCACATCAGCCTGATGGACCCGCAGCATCATGGTGGGAGAATTATACAGCCACGCACCCTATTGACACTGTCACATGGGACCAGTTTCAGCAAGCTTTCCGTACAGCTCATGTTTCAGCAGGAGCTATGGCTATGAAGAAGCGTGAGTTTCGTAACCTACGCCAAGGAGGACGCACCGTAGGCCAGTATGTGGAGGATTTCAGTAAGTTGGCACGTTATGCACCAGATGACGTTGCTACAGATGCTGCCAAGCAGGAGAAATTTTTGGAAGGGCTGAATGATGAACTGAGTATGCAGTTGATGGTAGCAACCTTCAACAGCTACCAGGAGCTGGTAGATAGAGCTCTCATGATTGAAGGGAAGCAACAGCAGAATGAAAACCGTAAGAGGAAGTATGGACAAGGGAAGTACAATTCTGGAGCCCAGCAGAAGCCACGATTTACCCCGAAGCCGGGAGGACAGTTTCAGCATACCCATGGAGGAGGTAGTTCGCACAACCATAATGGCTCTAAGAATGGTAATGGGAATGGAGGAGGAAACGGACAGAACCGCACCAACCCATCTACCCCAACCAAGAGAGATCTAAGTCACATTACTTGTTTCAAGTGCCAGAAGACGGGACATTATGCTACTGATTGTCCCGAAGCCCAAAATGGAAATGGCAATGGAAGCTCTGGTAAGAAGCCGAACCCGTTCAACAAAGGACATGTGAACCACGTGAGCGTGGAGGAGGTTGAAGCTCAGCCTGATGCAGTAATAGGTAAGTTTTTGGTTAAGTCATTTACTGCAACCGTTCTTTTCGATACTGGTGCATCACATTCATACATATCAAGGGGATTCGTGAATAAGTTTAAGATGTCCACCCAAGTTCTCAAAACCCCTATGTTAGTAACCTCGCCAGGAGCAGAGTATATGGCCACCCAAGGATGTTTTCAGATACCATTGGCCATTGGTAGGCATGTTTTCCCCTCAGACCTCATTGTTTCGAATCGCAAGGTTTGGATGTGATTCTGGGAATGGATTGGCTATCGTTGTATGGAGGAAACATCGATTGTGCCAGCAAGACAATTTTGCTTACCACCCCGGAAGGAAAAAGGATCAAGTATGTATCCCGGCATATGCCGAAGAGGACTCAAGTAAATTGCTTATCAGGAGTTGTACAGGAGGAAGTACCAGTGGTGAAGGATTATCCGGATGTATTTCTAGAAGATTTGCCAGGCATGCCCCCAGATAGAGACATTGAGTTCTTGATTGAACTTTTGCCAGGCACAGGGCCAATATCTAAGAGACCGTACAGGATGCCCGCAAAGGATTTGGAGGAAATTAAGAAGCAGATCAAGGAGTTACTGGATAAAGGCTATGTTCGCCCAAGTTCGTCACCTTGGGGATCCCCAGTACTTCTAGTGCAGAAGAAAGATGGATCACTGAGGATGGTTGTTGATTACCGAGGATTGAATGAAGTGACCATCAAAAACAAGTACCCACTGCCGATGATCAATGATTTTTTTGACCGCTTACAAGGAGCTAAAGTATTTTCCAAGATCGATCTACGATCAGGGTACCATCAGTTAAAGATTCGAGAGCAGGATATACCCAAGACGGCATTTACCACCAGATATGGATTGTATGAGTATACCGTTATGTCATTTGGTCTGACTAACGCACCTGCCTATTTCATGAACCTGATGAACAAAGTGTTTATGGAGTTTTTGGATAAGTTCGTCGTGGTGTTCATTGATGATATTTTAATCTTTTCCAAGGATGAAGAAGAGCATGAGGAGCATTTACGATTGGTACTTGAGAAGCTCAGAGAACATCAATTATATGCCAAGTTCAGCAAATGTGAGTTTTGGTTGAAGGAAGTTGGATTCCTTGGACATGTTATTTCTGGAGAAGGAATAGCAGTAGACCCTGCCAAGGTTGACACAGTGACAAGTTGGGAATCACCCACGACAGTTGGAGAAATCCGGAGTTTCCTTGGACTTGCAGGATACTATCGGAGATTTATCGAGAATTTATCAAAGATTGCTAAGCCCATGACTGAGCTATTGAAGAAGGACACCAAATTCAATTGGACTGAGGAATGTGAAGCTAGTTTCCAAGAGTTGAAGAAACGATTGGTTACCTCACCAGTGTTGATTCTGCCCGATCAACGCAAGGATTATGAAGTTTATTGCGACGCTTCTCGTCGAGGACTTGGAGCAGTGCTTATGCAGGAAGGAAGAGTTGTGTCGTATGCTTCACGACAACTTAAACCCCATGAGAAGAATTATGCTACGCATGATTTGGAATTAGCAGCCGTGGTGCATGCATTGAAAACATGGAGACATTTTCTCATCGGAAACCATTGTGAGGTGTACACGGATCACGAGAGTTTGAAGTATATTTTCACGCAGAAGGAGTTAAATCTCAGACAGAGGAGATGGTTGGAGCTCATTAAAGATTATGATATGAGATTGCATTATCACCCTGGAAAGGCTAACGTAGTAGCAGACGCGTTGAGCCGCAAGAGTCATGTCAACACCCTCATGACAGGAGAGTTACCTCAGGAGTTAACTGAGGACCTTCGCGAGCTATGTTTGGAGATAGTCCCTAGAGGCTATTTAGCGACATTGGAGATTCAGTCTACCTTGATGGAAAGGATCAGAGAAGCTTAGAAGACAGACAAGGAGATTGAAGAGATAAAAGAGAAGATGAGCAAAGGAAAAGCCAAGGGATTTCGTGAGGATGAGCACGATACCTTATGGTTCGAGGACCGCGTATATGTGCCAAATGATCCGGAGATCAGGAGGTTGATTTTGCAAGAAGCCCATGATTCACCGTACTCGATTCACCCAGGGAATACCAAGATGTATTTGGATTTGAAGAATACTTTCTGGTGGACCGGAATGAAGAAGGATATTGCGGAGTATGTAGCAGTTTGTGATGTATGTCAGAGAGTGAAGGCAGAGCATCAGAAGCCAACAGGATTGCTGCAACCATTGCCAATACCCGAATGGAAGTGGGATAAAATAGGCATGGATTTTATCACAGGATTACCCAGGACTCGTTCAGGCTATGACTCGATATGGGTTGTAGTCGACCGTTTGACGAAAGTGGCTCATTTCATTCCAGTGAAGACCACTTACTCCAGTGCTAAGTTGGCAAAGATATACATGACCAGGATCGTATGTTTGCATGGAGTTCCGAGGACCATTGTATCAGACAGAGGAACCCAATTTACCTCAAAGTTTTGGAAGCAGTTACATGAAACATTGGGAACCAGGCTGGAATTTAGTACAGCTTTCCACCCACAGACAGATGGACAGACTGAAAGAGTCAACCAGATTTTGGAGGACATGTTGAGAGCATGTGCACTAGATTATGGATCTAGTTGGGACGACAATTTGCCATATGCGGAGTTTTCATATAACAACAGTTATCAAACCAGTTTGAAGATGGCCCCTTTCGAAGCCTTCTACGGAAGGAGGTGTAGAACACCGTTGTTATGGGACGAAGTTGGAGACCCTCAGTTGTTTGGACCAGATTTGATTAAGCAGTCTGAACAGAAAGTGAGGTTGATTCGCGATAGGCTCAAGGTAGCCCAGTCCAGGCAGAAGAGTTATGCCGATTCTAAACGAAAGGAGACCGTTCACGAAGTCGGAGACAGAGTGTATCTTCGAGTATCACCACTTCGAGGAGTGAAGCGCTTTGGAGTTAAGGGAAAGCTAGCGCCCCGTTTTATCGGACCATACAGAGTGTTGGAACGTATGGGAGAAGTTGCCTACAAGTTGGAATTGCCCGAAGGATTGTCTGGAGTACATGATGTATTTCACGTTTCGCAGTTGAAGAAGTGCCACGCAGAGATGGCTGAGATACCACTAAGAGATACTGTGCCACTGGAAGCGATACAGTTGGAAAGTGATCTGACTTATGAGGAGAAGCCAGCTAAGATTCTCGAGTATGCCAGCCGAGTTACCCGCGGCAAGGTTATCAAGGTTTGCAAAGTCCAGTGGAGTCACCACACGGAGGATGAAGCCACCTGGGAGCGAGAGGAAGATCTACGGAAAGACCACTCCCACCTGTTTTCTAGCCAACCCGAATCTCGAGGGCGAGATTCATCTTAAGGGGGGTAGGTTTGTAACATCCCAAATTTTCAATTTGGTATGTTATACATAAATCATCATTGCATATCATGTTTTATTGCATTTTGACAAATCCTCGATAAATCCTAAGCAACTCAAGGACCCTCGGAGAGAGTTGGGGATTTTTCTTAAATTTTCATATTTGATTTTTTATCAAATAATAAGACGAAGATTTTTGTTTTAATTATTTTCCCTCCGGAAAAATATTTAATTTTAAAATAAACGAGAGGAGAAAATATGACTTCTCCAAAACAATTGAAATACTGGAGGAAAAATGTTAAAATCATTATTTAGAATTTATTTGGAGTTTATTTGCAATTTTTATTGCATTAAAAATATTGCATGTTTTCAAAATATTTATTTTGATTTAAAACAATGTTCACCCTATTCTAGATTTTCTAACTAGACGGGGAAAATTTATTTCATATTTTTCTGATTTTTATTCATTTTTCTACGAATTATTTGCCGCGGAACTTATTTAATAAAAAAAAGACGAGCGACGCCCGCTGGGCCGAAGCCCAGCCGAGCGCCGGCCCGCCCGCGCCTCTCCTTCCTCCGCACGGGACGCCGCCGCCGCCATGACCGAGTCCGGCCGCCGCACGCCTCCCCTCGCCGCCCCCTCCCCCAAGCCATCCCGGGACCCCCCCTCCTATATATACCCCCCCTCT